>NW_026886446.1:0-77331 GCF_032173495.1 Musca vetustissima | reverse complement strand
AGAATACAATTAGTTACAAATTGATAAACGACAAATTCACGAATCTTACATTTATATTAATATAGAGGAAAAGCGTCTACATTACTTTAACGTCACAGTTAAACTAAGTTTTCTTTTTTCGTCTGTGCTTATGTACTAAGTTCCTATAGATATGTGCACAGTGGTCTGTGTCAGTTTTATAATTAATTCTTTTTTCCGTCGGTACATTTATGATGTGTAACATTTCTAATGTAATGGTGTTTCTACACGATATGTATTTTACATATGTGCTGTCACTTTTTTACATATGGAAAATCGAACTTTTCAATGTGTGCAAAACGAGATGCAATTACATATGTATTTTTTCCGAATAGGACGCGCTCTATTTTCGTATGTGAAACATAAGGAAATCAGCTGTTTGAATGAAACACATTGTTGGAAGAAAATATTTCAATTGCAATTCAAAAAAAGGATGAAAAGGCAACAATTACAAATTATTTTTTCGTTTGTAGGTGTTTAATAAAAAAATGATGTTGATTTAAGAAAAAATAAAAGTGTTTTTTTGTTTATAGGTTATGTCATATGTAAAATGCATATGTTTGAACACAAAAATAAATGTTTATGTGTACACTGTGTAACATTTCTATGTAAAATACATATCGTCTCTTGTAATTATTTTCCTGTGCTACAATGTCAATATCTTTGAAATTTGGTTTGTGACCAGTCAAAGTGCAGTGTGCTGCTAGCGCCGTCTTTTGCTCTAATGGTTTGTCAGATTTTTGATCAGATTTATGTCCGGAAAGTCTAGTTTTTAATTTTGTTTTTGTCGTGCCAATGTATACCTTTTGGCATACATCACCTTCGTCACCGTTACATGCTATCCTATAAACTACATTGCACTTATCCTCTTTTTTTGTCTTTGTCTTTGTTTTACTGAACATATTATTAACAGTGTTGATGGTCTTTAAAGCTATCTGGAATTTGTCCTTATTGTACACATTAGATCTGCAAAATCTCTCCGAAAATCCTGGGATGTAAGTTAAAGATTTATACACTTTTTCATTCTCTTCTCCAATTCTCAAGTTTTTAATCTGTTTTGCATGCTTTAATAGTTCGTCGATTATTTTTCGTGGAAAATCATTCTTTTTTAATATGCGTCGTATTTTGATTTCATTGTTTTGGTGGAATTGTTCGTCACTTATATTGAAAACTCTATGTATAAAATTTGTTGCCGTATTTATCTTCACTCTTCGTGGATGATTGGAATAAAAGTTTATAAGTCGTCCAGATGCTGTTGGTTTTTGGTACCAATCTAATTTAAGTTCCTTGTCTTGTCTGATTATCATTGCATCTAGATATGGCAGCTTGTCATTTTCCTCTATTTCATGTGTAAATTGTATGTTTTTGTCGAATGAATTCAATACCCTTAGTGTATTTTCGACTTCCGTTTTTTTCACTATACAAAATATATCGTCCACGTATTTTGTTAATATCCTTGGTTTCATCGTCATCTTTTCTATAGAAGCGTCCAATAATTCCTCCATTATTACGTCAGCTATAATCGGTGACGCTGGTGAACCCATTGGAAGTCCTTTCCGTTGTTCGTACACCTTGTCTTGAAATATAAAATATCTGGAGTCTTTAATACAAAGAGTCAGTATTTCTATAAATAAATCTTTTGGCATTCTGGTATAGTCTTTCAATGTGTTCCATTTTTCGGCGATCGTCTTTAGTGCTAAGTTTATTGGAACGCTGGGGAACAACGACACTACGTCAAATGATATTAATATTTCGTCATCTTCAATGTTCACCTCTTTGATTTTGGATTTAAATTCTATTGCATCCTTGATATTGTAAGCTGAGTCCTTCGTCAAATGTTTTAAAATATCTACAATGTATTTGGACAGTCCGTGGGTAGGTGAATTTATGGATGAGCATATCGGTCGTAGTGGTATTCCGTCTTTGTGAATCTTTGGTAGACCATAAATCCGTGGAGCGAGTGAGGTATTTGTCATTAATTTGTTCTTTTCGGTGATATTTATGATGTTCAAGTTATATAATTTTTCCACTAATTTGTTGTTTTTGTTTTGCAGGGTGGTCGTTGGATCTCTTTTTAGTCTGCGATATGTACACATGTCTTGAATTATATCCTTCATTTTCATTTCATAATCATTTTTATACATGGCTACTGTTTTTCCCCCTTTGTCTGCGTTTAATATTAGTACGTCCTTATTATTTTTCAAAAATGTTCTTGTTTGTCCCACTGTTTCAATTATAAATTTATCTCTTATACTTAGTTTTCTCCGCTGTAAGTGATCGTCAATGAGTGATACTAATTTTATTCTTGCATTTTCTTGCTCTTCTTTGTTGTCCAGTGTTTGTATGCAGTCTTCACTCTCAGCAATAACATTGAGTAGAGGGAATGATGTGTGTGTTGTCGGCAGAGCGAACTTTGGTCCCAACGACAACATCCACTGAACGTCGTTTGCTATCTCCTCGTTTGTGTTGTTGGTAAACCACTCTTTATTATGTTGTATGTTGAGTTCTTCTTTCTGTTTTTCTTTTAAACGTTGATATTTATTGATGTGTCTTGTTTTGTTATTGTTGTCATAACTCTTTCGGAGAGAATTTTCGCTCTCAATATAAGTGTTATAATCTTTCTCGTCCATAAAATGTTGGAGATTATCCCTTGTTTTTGAAAGTAATGTTTTGTTGTTGCGAAGTTCCTTAAGTTTTTGCTGTATTAAAAGTTTTAAAATTTTTAAATGGAAATTGTAGTTGTATGTTTCTATTATTGTCAGTAAATTTGGCGGGATTTCGTCGTTTCTTTTGAACATGTTGTATGTGTTTTTTGTTGTGTTGCTAATGAATGTTGGTATTATTCCTATATTTCTGCACTTTATTAAATATGTTATGGACGCTGTCAGTATTGAGGTTTGTTTATTATATTTTGAATATTGTTTTGTGGTGTTGATGGTGTTGTTGTCATATTTTTCTTTTATCTCTTTGTACAATTGCATTTTGAACTTGATATCTTACTCTTTTTCGGTGTGCCTCCCGTGTATTTTGCTGTTGTTGTTTATAGTTGACCTGGAAATTTTTAATTCTGTTTGATGATCGTTCGGCTGAAGGTCAATGAAAAACGTTTGTTTTTGTTTAACTTTGTTTTTTATTTATTTCTCCAATATTTCGATTGTCATCGACAATCATCTTCAGGGATCTGTTACAAAGAATACAATTAGTTACAAATTGATAAACGACAAATTCACGAATCTTACATTTATATTAATGTAGAGGAAAAGCGTCTACATTACTTTAACGTCACAGTCAAACTAAGTTTTCTTTTTTCGTCTGTGCCAAGGTGATGTAAGGTATACATTGTGCACGAGTTTTAAATTAATTCAAAATTATGTACTAAGTTCCTATAGATATGTGCACAGTGGTCTGTGTCAGTTTTATAATTAATTCTTTTTTCCGTCGGTACATTTATGATGTGTAACTGGTCACAAACCAAATTTCAAAGATATTGACATTGTAGCACAGGAAAATAATTACAAGAGACGATTTACATTAGAAATGTTACACATCATAAATGTACCGACGGAAAAAAGAATTAATTATAAAACTGACACAGACCACTGTGCACATATCTATAGGAACTTAGTACATAAGCACAGACGAAAAAAGAAAACTTAGTTTGACTGTGACGTTAAAGTAATGTAGACGCTTTTCCTCTACATTAATATAAATGTAAGATTCGTGAATTTGTCGTTTATCAATTTGTAACTAATTGTATTCTTTGTAACAGATCCCTGAAGATGATTGTCGATGACAATCGAAATATTGGAGAAATAAATAAAAAACAAAGTTAAACAAAAACAAACGTTTTTCATTGACCTTCAGCCGAACGATCATCAAACAGAATTAAAAAAATATTTTTGAAGGTCTAACCAGGGCCTGAATATTTAAAAAAATATTTGTTGAAGGTCTAACCAGGGCGTGAATATTTAAAAAAATATTTTTTCAAGGTCTAACCAGGGCGTGAATATTTAAAAAAATATTTTTTGAAGGTCTAACCAGGGCGTGAATATTTAAAAAAATATTTTTTGAAGGTCTAACCAAGGCGTGAATATTTAAAAAATATTTTTAAAGGCCTAACCAGGGTGTAAATATTTAAAAAAAATATTTTTTTAAGGTCTAACCAAGGCGTGAATACTTAAAAAAATATTTTTTTAAAGGTCTAACCAGAGCGTGAATATTAAAACCAATATTTTTTGAAGGTCTAACCAGGGCGTGAATATATAAAAAAATATTTTTTAAGGTCTAACCAGGGCGTGAATATTTAAAAAGATATTTTTTGAAGGTCTAACCAGGGCGTGAATATTTAAAAAATATTTTTAAAGGCCTAACCAGGGCGTGAATATTTAAAAAAATATTTTTTGAAGGTGCAACCAAGGCGTGAATATTTAAAAAATATGTTTTGAAGGTCTAACCAGGGCGTGAATATTTAAAAAAATATTTTTTGAAAACGTGGATTTTTTAAAAAAATATTTTTTGAAGGTCTAAGGTCTATTTTTGCTGATCTACCTAGGACGCGAATATTTAAACAAAAATATATTTCTTTTGTTGGTCCACCCAAGGCCTGGATATTTAACAAATATTTTTTCAAGGTCTACTCAAGGCCTTAATATAAAAAAATAATGTATTTTTAAAGGATCATCGAAGGTGTAGATTTTTTAAAAAATACTTTTTGGATCCATCCAATGCGTACATTTTTTAAAAAACCAAGGCGGAGATTTTGTGAAGAAGGAACCAAGGCGTAGATTTTTTGAAGAAGGAACCAAGGCGTTGATTTTTTAAAAGGAAAACAAGGCGTAGATTTTTTGGAGAAGAAACCAAGGCGGGGATTTTTTGAGGAAAAAACCAAGGCGTACATTTTTTGAAGAAGAAACCAAGGCGGAGATTTTTTGGAGAAGAAACCAAGGCGTAGATTTTTTGAAGAAGAAATCAAGGTGTAGACTTTTTGAAGAAGGCGTTGATATTTTTTAACCAAGTAACCAATGCTTGAATTTCTTGAGAAATATAAAGAAGGCCAAGAACTCGTCTATACTGAGGACCAATAGTAAGCCATAGAGAAGACCTGGAGTCCTTCTATTACAAAAAAATTGAATTCCTTTTTGAATAAGTTCTGGTTTCTTTAAAAATTAATTTTTCAACATCCAGTTCAATTTCTTCATATTGATAGTAGGTTTAAATGAATTTCCATATTCCCAAATTTAAAACGTTTTCCTTAATAATCCTGCGAGATTCCGTGAATTTTATTGGGCTTTTGTTGATGTGCTGTTGCATATTTTATTTTATTTTTTTTATTCAATTGTTATGTTGTTCAACGAACGGTTCGGAATTTACGAAATGGCCATCTGTTGAAATCCATGGAAGAATATTCGGAAAAAAAATTTTTTGTTCTACTTTTTATTGGGCGCCACCACTTCAATCCTTTTAATTCATATGTCGACGGTATAAAGAATTTCGGGATCAGTTGTTTTTAACTCTTTGGGATTTTTTTGTTTTTATTGTAGTTGTTGTTATTCACCATTCATTCACCAGCCGTGGAAACAAATATCGAAGATGAAGTCAACAAATTTGTTGCTGATGCTGTGGTTTTTATTGAGCTGCCACCCCACCAAATGGTCTGGACAGTTTTCAGTTCACGAAGCAAGTTTTCTGTTTGTTGCTAAATTGAAAAACTCCATTTGCAGGATGTTGGCGAAATGAAAAGTTGCACAAGGATATTGTTTTTGTGTGTTTTTTTCTCCTTTTCGTTTCGTTTGGTTTGTAAAGGTTGATGGTTTCAGGGGTTTTGAGGTGCATATGTTAATAAATATTGTGGCCCACACGTAATATTGAAAATGTGGCCAACCTGGTGGAGGTGAGTTTCAATTTCTTAGGTGAAATGTTTTATAAATATTTGGTTGGAATGGAATGTTATTAAAAATTCCAAACATTAGCAATATTTTGTTTTTTGGTTCATCCTATCCCTTTGGCAATAAAACTCTGTTCATCAACCAGTCAGTCAGCCAGTCGTTTTTCTATTTCCTCATAAAAATTGATTTTATTGGAATTTCTTATTTCCCCCCAAAAAAACCAGCCAAACTTCTTTCACTTTGAGAAAATTTCCTCTTTGTTTCCTTGAGAACCTGAAAGAAACAAAAAAAGAAAACAAACCTTGACTTGGTTTATTTGATTTCGTTTTCATCGTGGCATTTCTTTACCTGTCTGTACACACAAAAACGCACACTAACACACCTACACACACACACACACACACCAACTTGCATATATCATTGCAATCTGTTTCATTTCAAGGATTTCTATCAAAGGCAAAAGGATCGAATGAAAAGAAAAAAAATATGTTTTAGTTCGCTGCTGCCATGGTAAAGATAAACGAAAAATTTTTGT
This sequence comes from Musca vetustissima, assembly GCF_032173495.1. Lineage (NCBI taxonomy): Eukaryota > Metazoa > Arthropoda > Insecta > Diptera > Muscidae > Musca > Musca vetustissima. The sequence continues at coordinate 70,893 of NW_026886446.1, read as the reverse complement.
ACGTGACTTTAGAATTCTGAATCTGAATCGGGTTGTTCTCTGTCATCATAGAAGTGTAGTTTAGTACAGTACAGCTTTTCGATTTGGCTGAGATTATCTGCTGACGCTGAAGTGGGATGCCAGAATAACTATGGCTAGACAGATATGTGATGTTCGATAACTTTTGGTCTATTAACATCATAAGCGGTGTACCCGGCGGGAATGAGAGAGCAATGACAAATATCCGACAGGAAAGCCAGTTTTTGCAAAAAAAAAAAAAAAAAAACATTTATTTAGCACAGCTCAATAGCTTCAATTGAAAATATATATTTTTTCTATCCACGCCTAGGGTCGATCTTTGAAAAACACGCCTAGGGAGGATCTCGAAAAAAAAAATTGTTTTCTATCCACGCCTAAGGTGGATCCTTGAAAAACGAATTTTTAAAAAATCCACAGCTTGGTGGTATTATGTCTTTGTCTTTGTGCATATGTTTGTAACAGAAAAATTTGTAAAAAATCCATGCCTTTTGAGAATATGCAAAAATCACTTTCTGAATTTAAATCCGCCTTGGCTGTCTATGTTAAATTGTAAAAAACAAGCCGCATTTTTGAAAAAAATTCGGCACAGCTCATTGAAATTGGGAAAAAATCGGTTCAGATTTAGATATAGCTCCCATTTTCTACCCACGCCTAGGGTCGATCTTTGAAAAATAAATATTTTTCTATCCACGCCTAGGGAGGGTCTTGCAAAAAATTTGTTTTCTATCCATGCCTAGCGTGGATCTTTGAAAAAAAATTTTTTCTATCCTCGCCTAGGTTGGATCTTTGAAAAATAATTTTTTTCTTTGAAAAAAATAATAATTTTTAAAAAAATCCACCCCTTGGTGGATATTTATACCCTTCACCACACTGTGGTACAGGGTATTTTGTCTTTGTGCCTATGTTTGTAGCAGACAAAAGGAAACGAGATAGACACATGGTTCCTTATGAGAATATGCATAGAATCCCTGTTTTAGTCGATTTATACATGTCCGTCTGTCCGTCCGTCCGTACGTGCCTGTCCATGTTAAATTATAAACAAAGTACAGGTCGCATTTATGATTCGAATTGGATGAAATTTGGCATAGGTCACTTATTTGGCCGAAGGACGAAGCCTATTGAAATTGGGGAAAATTGGTTCCGATTTAGATATAGCTCCCATATATATATTCGTCCGATTTAAGGTAAATGGCGCACCAAAGTCCTTAAATATATTTTGATTTGCACGAAATTTGGCACATCGTACTGAATTAAGCCTAGATTGATGTGTGCTAAGTTTCCTGAAAATCGGTCCAGATTTAGATATAGCTCCCATATATATTTTCGTCCGATTTAATGTAAATCGTGCACAAAAGTCCCTATATATATTTCGATTTGTCCGAAATTTGGCACAGCGTACTCAATTAAGTCTAGAATGATGTGTGCTAAGTTTCGTGAAAATCGGTCCAGATTTAGATATAGCTCCCATATATATTTTCGTCCGATTTAATGTTAATGGTGTACCAATGCCCCCATATATCTTTCGATTTGCACGAAACTTGGCATAGCGTAATAAATTAGGTCTGGAATTATGTGTATAAAGTTTCCTAAAAATCGGTCCAGATTTAGATATAGCTCCCATATATATTTTCGTCCGATTTAAAGTTAATGGTGTACCAAAGTCCCTAAATATATTTTGATTTGCATGAAATTTGGCATAGCGTACTTAATTAGGTCTAGGATGATGTGTGCTAAGTTTCGTGAAAATCGGTTCAGATTTAGATATAGCTCCGTTATATATTCTCTTCCGATTTAATGTAAATAGTGCAACAAAGTCCCTATATATCTTTCGATTTGCACGAAATTTGGCACAGCGTAATGAATTAGGTCTAGAATGATGTGTGTTAAGTTTCGTGAAAATCAGGTCAGATTTAGATATAGCTCCCATATATAGTTTCGCCCGGTTTAAGGTAAATGGTGTACCAAAGTCCCTATATATCTTTCGATTTGCACGAAATTTGGTATAGCCTACTGAATTAGGTCTAGAATGATGTGTGCAAAGTTTCGTGAAAATCGCTTCAGATTTAGATATAGCTCCCATTTATAGGTTCGCCCGATTTTAGGTAAATGTTGTACCAAAGTCCCTATATATCTTTCGATTTGTACGAAATTTGGCATAGCCTACTGAATTAGGTCAAGAATGATGTGTGCAAAGTTTTGTGAAAATCGGTTCAGATTTAGATATAGCTCCGTTATATATTCTCGTCCGATTTAAGGAAAATGGTGTACCAAAGTCCCTATATATCTTTCGATTTGCACGAAATTTGGCACATCGTACTGAATTAAGCCTAGAATGATGTGTGCTAAGTTTCGTGAAAATCGGTTCAGATTTAGATATAGCTCCCATATATATTTTCGTCCGATTCATGGAAGTGCACCAAACACCCTAAACAGCTTTCGATTTGCACGAAATTTGGCACATCGTACTGAATTAAGCCTAGAATGATGTGTGCTAAGTTTCATGAAAATCGGTCCAGATTTAGATATAGCTCCCATATATATTTTCGTCCAATATAAGGTAATGGTGCACCAAAGTCCCCATATATCTTTCGATTTGCACGAAATTTGGTATAGCCAACTGAATTAGGTCTAGAATTATGTGTGTTTAGTTTCCTGAAAATCGGTTCAGATTTATATATAGCTCCCATATATAGTTTCGCCCGATTTTAGGTAAAAGGTGTATCAAAGTTCCTATATATCTTTCGATTTGCACGAAATTTGGTATATCCTACTGAATTAGGTCTAGAATGATGTGTGCAAAGTTTCGTGAAAATCGGTTCAGATTTAGATATAGCTCCCATATATATTTTCGTCCGATTTTAGGTAAACGGTGCACTAAAGTCCTTGCAAATATTTTGATTGGCATGAATTTTGGTATAGCTTACTAAAATAGGTCTAGAATGATGTGTGTAACGTTTCGTGAAAATCGCTTCAGATTTAAATGCAGCTCCCATATATAGTTTCGCCAGATTTTAGGTAAATGTTGTACCAAAGTCCCTATATATCTTTCAATTTGCACAAAATTTGGTATAGCCTACTGCATTAGGCCTAGAATGATGAGTGCTAAGTTTGGTGGAAATCGGTTCAGATTTATATATAGCTCCCATATATAGTTTCGCCCGATTTTATAGAAATGGTGTACCAAAATCCCTGAAAATCATTCGATTTGCATGAATTTTGGAATAGCGTATTGAATCAAGTCTAGAATGACGTGTGCAAAGTTTCGTGAAAATCGGTTCAGATTTATGTATAGCTCCCATATATAGTTTCGCCCGATTTCATGTAAATCGTGCACCAAAGTCCTATATATCTTTCGATTTGTACGAAATTTGCCACAGCGTACTGAATTAGGCCAAGAATGATGGGTGCTAAGTTCCCTGAAAATCGGGCTAGATTTAGTTATAGCTCCCATAATATTGTCGTCCGATTTAAGGCAAATGGTGCACCAAAGTCCCTATATTTCGATTTGCACGAAATTTGGCATATAAAATTTATCAAAGTTTCGTGAAAATCGCTTCAGATTTAAATGCAGCTCCCATATATAGTTTCGCCCGATTTTAGGTAAATGGTGTATCAAAGTCCCTATATATCTTTCGATTTGGACGAAATTTGGTATAGCCTACTGAATTAGGTGTAGAATATACCGAAGTGGTGAAGGATCCCATATATATTTTCGCCCATTTAATGTAAATGGTGCACTTATATATTTTCCTTTACTTCCCGTTTTAAATTTAACTTACATCAAACAGCTTTTGTCCTTAAGGAACATTGACAACCAATGTAAGGATACAAATATAAATTTTAAGGATTAGTCGACTTTACTACTTTCCTTTACTGGTTTTAAATTTAACTTACATCAAACAGCTTTTGTTTATTACCTGCAAAGAAGAAGAAATATAAATTTTATTAGTCTATTGTTATTATTTTTTCGGATTCCATAAAAATATGAAAAAGTCATGAATAAAATTAAACATAAAGAACAAAAACAACAATTCCTCCAACATCGATGTTCCTCCCACAGTTACTCCCATGAAAGTTCGCTTCGAGCAACAACCTTTGTTTTCGCAATAAATACGCCCACAACACGATAAACAAGCAACAACAACAACAGGCAATATCCTGCCAAGTCAAATGAAAATTAAAAACGTTTTTTTTTATTTAATTTCTTTGAATATTATTATAATCTCCAATAAAAAAATATTATTGGCAAAATTTTTATTTAATCTTCAAAGGCTCAATAGTTTACCGTCAGGATGACTGACTGACTACTCATAAGAAAATAAACCCCAAAATAATAAAAATTTAACTTTCAAAACCGCACACATACACACACAATATCTCAAATTCTTTTGGTAAAAATATTTTCGGTATTGAATATGAAAAAGAAAACAAAATTAAATACAAATTCTATAAACATGTTTTTTGTTTTGAGGCAAATTGTTGAGGTCAGTTAGTGGTTTGTCCTTTTCCACTTCGAAATCTCCGGGCAAAAAATATTGACAATTTTTTTTTTGCTTTTTTCATTTATTATGGCTGAAGAAAATTTATTGAGAGCATTTGCAAATTTACAACTTTTATTGGTGAGTTATGTCCACATCCATGTGTGTGTGTGGGTGTTTGTGTCTGTGTGAGTGAGAGATAGTTGTTGGTGGTGGTCATGGCCATGGATATATTTCTTCACATGAAAAGATTTTAATGATCTTTTGTGTGGTTAGTAGCATTGCTATAATACATTTGTTCGAATCGAATACCAAAATGAATGAGCATTTTTTCCAACAAACACACTCACACAAATGAAAATGGAAATTAATTTAAGTTTGCACAAAAGAAAAAACTTTTTCTGTTGGCATTCAAAATATTTTTTAAATTAAATTTAATGGAAACTCTGGAATATATGAAAAAAAAGGTGGACAATAACCAACAGCAGGGAGATATTTTTATTAAATTTCAAACAAAAAATATTTTTTAAAAAAATCATTTTTTTTTTAAATTATACCTCCAAAAATATTGGATTGGATTTTTTAAAAATTTGTTTTTTTGAAGGCGTGGATTTTTTTAAGAATCTACCAAGGCATGGATTTTTTAAAAATTATTTTTTTGAAGGCGGGGATTTTTTCAAGAGTCTACCAAGGCATGGATTTTTTAAAAATAATTTTTTTGAAGGCGGGGATTTTTTTAAGAGTCTACCAAGGTGTGTTTTTTTAAAAATTATTTTTTTGAAGGCGTGGATTTTCTAAAAATTATTTTTTTGAAGGCGTGGATTTTTTAAAAACTATTTTTTGAAGGCGTGGTTTTTTTAAAAATTATTTTTTTGAAGGCGTGGATTTTTTAAAAATTATTTTTTTGAAGGCGTGGATTTTTTAAAAATTATTTTTTGAAGGCGTGGATTTTTTAAAAATTATTTTTTGAAGGCGTGGATTTTTAAAAATTATTTTTTGAAGGCGTGGATTTTTTAAAAATTATTTTTTTGAAGGCGTGGATTTTTTAAAAATAATTTTTTGAAGGCGTGGATTTTTTAAAAATTATTTTTTTGAAGGCGTGGATTTTTTAAAAAAATTTTTTTTGAAGGCGTGGATTTTTTAAAAATTATTTTTTTTTTTTTGAAGACGTGGATTTAAAAAACATTTTTTTGAAGGCGTGGATTTTTAAAAAAAATTTAAAGGCGTCGATATTTTAAAATATATTTTTTGAAGACGTGGATTTTTTTAAAATTATTTTTCGGTACCTAAAATTTTAAGGCGTGGATTTTTTAAAAATTATTTTTTTTTTAAGACGTGGATTTAAAAAAAATTTTTTTGATGGCGTGGATTTTTTAAAAATTATTTTTTTTGAAGACGTGGATTAAAAAAATTGAAGGCGTGGAATAAAAAAAAATTTTAAGGCGTGGATTTTTTAAAAATTATTTTTTTTTTAAGACGTGGATTTAAAAAAAATTTTTTTGAAGGGGTGGATATTTTATTGATAACATGGATTTTGTAAAAAATATTTTTTGAAGGCGTGGATCTTTTAAAAATTATTTTTTTGAATGCGTGGATTTTTTAAAAAATATTTTTTTTGGATAAATATTATTAAACTTTTTTTTTAAGATTTTTTAAAAAAATATTTTTTGGTTCTCAAACAAGGCGTGGATTTTTTAAGAAATATTTTTGAAGGCCTCAATTTTTTAATTTTTTTTTTTTTTGAAGGCGTGGATCTTTTAAATTTTTTTGAAGGCGTGGTCTTTTTAAAAAATTTTTATTTAAAGGCGTGGATTTTTTTTAAATAATTTTTAGGGCGTGGGTTTTTTTAATATTATTTTTTTAGTGCGTGGATTTTTTAAAAATAATTTGTAGGGCGTGGATTTTTTATAAATAATTTGTAGGGCGTGGATTTTTTTAAAATAATTTTTTAATGCGTGGATTTTTTAAAAATAATTTGTAGGGCGTGGATTTTTTAAAAATATTTTTAAAACTTAATTAATTTAAAAAAAAAATTTTTGAATGCGTGGATTTATAAAAAATATTTTTTTTTGTAGGCGTGGATCTCATAAAAAATATTTTTTTAGAGCTGGGATTTAAAAAAATATTTTTTTAGAGCTGGGATTTAAAAAAAATTTTTTTTTGAATGCGCGGATTTTTTAAAAAAAATATATTTTTTTTAATGCGTGGATTTTTTTTTTAAATAATTTTTTTGGGCGTGGATTTTTTAAAAATATTTAGGGCTTGGATTTAAAAAAAAAAATCTTTTGAATGCGTGGATTTTTTTTAATATTTTTTTGGAGGTGTGGATATCATAAAAAAATATTTTTTTAGAGCTTGGATTTTTAAAAAAAATGTCAATGCGTGGATTTTAAAAAAAAAAATATTTTTTTGGAGGCGTGGATCTCATAAAAAAATATTTTTTAGAGCTTGGATTATTAAAAAAATTTTTTTTGAATGCGTGGATTTAAAAAAAAAATATTTTTTTTTGGAGGCGTGGATCTCTTAAAAACTATTTTTTTGAATGCGTGGATCTTATAAAAAATATTTTTTTTTTTTTTTTGAAGGCGCGGATCTCTTAAAAAATTTTTTTTGTAAAAGTCTACCACGATCCGTGTAAGGAACTCTAGTTGGTCAAGAGGGTGCAAATATCGGGAAATATTTTCCATGCTCAGAATATAGAACAACAGAATGTTCGAGTTCCGTGGTAGTTGTGTAGGGTATCATATGGTCGGCCCCGTCCGACTATACTGCTCCGCTCACTAATTTAAAAATATTTATATTATTGAAAGTCTACCAAGGCTTGGATTTTTTAAAAATATTTCTTTAAGAGAAAAATCCTTTTCCAGTTATTTTTCATTTTTTTCTACTCTTCTTCTTCTTGTTGGCATCTGGTTTCCATGGTTATTACTTTCTTTTTATGGCTTCGTTGACTTTGGCAATTCGTTAGTTAAAAATATTTTGAGGTTGTCGTTGTTGTTGTTGTTGATGGTGGTGCTGCATTTTAGTTGATGACGTTGTTGTTGTTATTACCAAACACAGAGATAAGTATTTATGCAAAGCAATAACCATCCTCTGATGATGAGAATTTTTGTGGTGGTGGTGTTGAGGTTTCAGTAAAAGAATTCCGAATGAATGATTGGTTGGAATTCCAAAAATGTTAACGATTCAGTGATTTGTTTTTTTTTGCTCGGTTCATTCTAAAACATGTTTTAATTAAAACTTCATAAAAATAGTTCGAGGAACGTTGATTACAGCGAAATAAGACCAGAGATCGATTTTGAGAAAAAAAATCACACACACACCCATACAGATTTATGCAAGGTATAAAGGTGAGGTTATGAAAGCGTTGATAATAAGATTTTGGATGATGATTTCGTGGGGGTAATGTAAATGATTAATTTGGCAATGGTACCTTCAGGTCCCAGTGGTATGGAGAGGATGTCTTAAGATATTACTAGAGTCCTCACGGAGATAATTTGTGAGCCTCCAGGAAAATCTCCTTTAAGGTACGCTAATAGAACTTAATAAAACTGAAGACCTCAGTAGTAAAACAATGATCTGGCCTCCTAAAATATTTTCTCAATGTCTCCCCTTGATATAGGTTAAAGAAAGGGAAATCCTTTGTAGGACTTCTATACCCATAAGATCTCCTAAGGTCCTTTCGTGGATAGTACAACCTTACTATCAGATTACCTACACCATGAAATTAATTACATACATTCTATGCAACTCTCTGCCCCCATTCTCTCCATATCTCCCATTATTTTTTCTCATCCTTTAATCCTGCAACCTTCAATCATGGCCCATTAGTGTGTCATAGCATTGCAGTCATTGCAGACACTGTGTCAATGATGAGTGTAGTGGAATTTCATTAGCTGCTGTCAATTTTAACGTTAATTTATTCAAATAAATGCCAATAACATGAAATGGACCCCAACACACAAAAAAGGAAATAACACAGCCTGCGTCAGCACAACAATAAACAACTAGTGTTGTGTACTAGGACATTGTTGTTGGCAGGACAAATAGACCATATCAGTTGCCAATTTTTCGTTTAATATGGCAATAAAACTATAATGAAGTTCCAAATGGATGGATAATGCAGTTGTATGTATGTATGTCTGTCAACTGAAAAAAAAGGTAATCTACTCCGAACAAAATAATAAACTATGTTTGGGGAAAATGACGAAAATTGGATGACCTCATGTCAGGGAGTTTTTTTATAGACCAGCTGATAAAAAAACCAGTAAGAAAAGTATTAAAGTCGGAAGGGGCCGACTATATGATACCCTTCACTACTTTGGATATATTCAACAGATGAATCCTAACAGACGTCGCATTTTTGAAGGACCAGTAAAATGAAATTGGATCTATAAACATGTCATTTTGCAACCTATACTAAATTGTTCATTTGGTCAGATATAGAGTTGATTCTTACAATGGAACAAAATTATGTAAATCGATTTAAAGCAAATATCAATCTGATAAATAAATAACTGAGTTTTGTGTACCATTTAATAAAAATCGGACGAAAATATATATGCGAGCTATATCTAAATCTGGACCGATTTTCAGGAAACTTACCACACATCATTCTGGACCTATTTCATTACGCTGTGCCAAATTTTGAGCAAATCGAAAGATACATAGGGTCTTTCATGCACCAATTACCTTAAATCGAATGAAAATATATATAGAAGCTATATCTAAATCTGAACCGATTTTCATGAAACTTATCACACATCATTCTAGACATAATTCATTACGATATGCCAAATTTTGTGCAAATCGAAAGCTATATAGGGACTTTGGTATACCATTTACATTAAATCGGACGAAAATATATATGGGAGCTATATCAAAATCTCAACCGATTTTCATGAAACTTATCACACATCATTCTGGACCTATTTCATTACGCTGTGCCAAATTTCGAGCAAATCGAAAGATATATAGGGTCTTTGGTGCACCATTTACCTTAAATCGGACGAAGATATATGGGAGCTATATGTAAATCTGAACCGATTTTCAAGAAATTTAACACACATTGTTCTAGGTTTAATTCAGTACGTTATGCCAAATTTCGTGCAAATCGAAAGCTATATAGGGACTTTGGTATACCATTTACATTAAATCGGACGAACATATATATATATATATATATATATGAGCTATATCTAAATCTGAACCGATTTTCACGACACCTAACACACATCATTCTAGACTTAATTCAGTACGCTATGCCAAATTTCGTGCAAATCGAAAGATATATAGGGTCTTTGATGCACCAATTACCATAAATCGGATGAAAATATATATGGGAGCTATATCTAAATCTGAACCGATTTTTACGAAATTTAACACACATCATTCCGGACCTATTTCATTACGCTGTGCCAAATTTCGAGCAAATCGAAAGATATATAGGGACTTTGGTACATCATTTACCTAAAATCGGGCTAAACTATACATGGGAGCTATATCTAAATCTCAACCGATTTTCAGGAAACTTGGCACACATCATTCTAGGCTTAAGTCAGTACGCTGTGCCAAATTTCGTGCAAATTGAAAGATATGTAGGGTCTTTGATGCACCAATTACCTTAAATCGGACGAAGATATATATGGGCGCTATATGTAAATCTGAACCGATATTTCCCAATTTCAATAGGGTTCATCCTTGGGCCAAACAAATGAGCTGTGCCAAATTTCATCCAATTCGGATCATAAATGCGAACTGTACTTTGCTTACAATTTAACATGGACAGACGGACGGACGGACATGTATAAATGGACTCAGAAAGTGATACCACATTCTCAAATGGAACCATGGGTCTATCTCGATTATTTTTGCCTGTTACAAACATATGCACAAAGACATGATACCCTGTACCACAGTGTGGTGAAGGGTATAAAAACCATGCCTCCGATGGATAGTATATTTATCGTTGAAAAAATATTTTCAACGATGTGTGGGTCTTGTTGCCCCTCCTCATAAAAGGGGTTAATGTGTGATGACTTATTATGTTTATAACCACATAAAACTTAATTTGTAGCCACAATTATTAATTTCATAAATATTAATTATATTACACACGCAGTAACGGTAAAAACGATATGAACGCTCATAAAAACCGTTAATTAAACGAGAAGAGGTGAAGAAAAAAAAACGCAAACACCAATTGTTTTATGAGGAATGTTGCAAATAAAAAATTCCAGGCCCTTGGAAAAAATCTGCACACCCACCCACACACAACCCGCATTTCACCAGACTATGAATAGAAAATGAAGTGCAACTTTGATTATTCGCGTGTAAATTTAAATTAATTTTTTTTTCAGATTTTTTCGCGCATTTCAATGTTCAACAAATTTTCACAATAGCCATTATAAGAAGAGAAAAAATGGGTTTCACAAAAAAAATCCGTAATTTCTTTTTGCTTGGCAAAACTATTTCATATACAAAAGTTCAATTCAAAGTATTGCGAATAAAAAAAAAATCTGAAAATGTCATTATGATTTTTATATGAACAAAAACAAAAAAAAAAAAAAAAGAATAAAAAACAACAACCAAATACCAACACTGCTGGCCCACATTTGTCGCACGAAGTTGTTGTTGTTGTAGTTGCTGTTACCCAGAATGGATTTAAGCGGAAACGTTTGCAACATGTGTTTGCAGATGTTGGCAGTTTTTTGTCGTTGGGTTTTGTCGTTGGTTAATCGGATGGATGGTGGTTCTCAAATTCAAATTCACCCGAATTACAATTCAACAACAAAAGAAATTGTTGTTTCAGCAAAATTCAATTTATGTTTTTGGAATGCCAATGAAAACAAATGCATAACAAATATAGTTGACAAATATTTCATAGTTTTGTAAAATTATTTCCATAGAGACATTCCGATTTTTATACCCTACACAACTATGTTGTCAGGGTATTATAGCTTTGTGCAGCCCCAAGAGTTTGTAACGCCGCGAAATATTGGTCCTAGACCCTCCTTTAAGTATACCGATCGTCATATCTCGACTAGCTGAGTCGATCTAGACATGTGTGTCCGTCCGTCCGTCCATTATAATTATATTTATTATTACAGGCCACAGTTACGGACCAATCTTCACGAAATTTTGCATGTAGGATGGGTTCTGGCCAATGAAGACCCCTATTGTTTTTGGTTAACATCGGATAATATTTAGGGGATGAAATGGACCAAATACCTAATTTCTTCTTCGGTTTTTCTGGTCGCTATATAGGCCGCAATTATGACCCAAACATCGCGAATTTTTATAGAGAAGGGGATCGGGCCAAATAATAAGCCTGCCTATTTTGATAAGGACCCTGACTTTTGTGTGAAAAATTACAAAATTTGTATTCTATAGCGTATAGATTCACACCTGAAGGACATAGACCCGAATATCCAATGCTGTGGTTGACCTTTAAATTGATACCAATTATATGATCGTATGTACTCAGATGTGGGAGTTACACTTAAATATTTACAGGTGCTTATTCAGATATTATTTAGTAACCCTTTACCACACTACAGGGCGGAAATATAGCGCTGATCGCTTTAAAATGTGCCATGAAGTTCCAGTTATGGTCAAGGATAACGCCTACAATTTTCGGTGGCGATCAGATAATTATATTGTGATGAAGTGGACCGAAAACTTAATTTTTTGTGTTTTTTCCAGTCGATCTCTATAGGCTCCAATGGGAAGAAGATCACAACACAAGGGAAAGGAATCTGGACAAGTAATTAGAAGGGCTCTACTGAACATTAGTTATTATTATCGGCCTCTAGTTGGTCCAGATGGTTCAAATATCGCAAAATATTGCCCAAGCTCAGAATATAAATCCACAGAAAGTTAGTTTTTCGTGGAAGTTGTGTAGGGTATTATATGGTCGGCACCGTCCGACTATACTGCTCCGCTCACTGGTTTATATATGAAAATTCTCAAAAAAAAAAATGTATTTCAAACCAGTAAGGAAATAGTAACGTCGAACTGGGCCGACTATACGATACCATTCACCACTTTGGGTATATTGTACAAATGTATCCTTATCCTTGCATGTCAATGTTCCATCGAAGGAACATAATAATGCCTTTCTGCACATTATGCTAAATTTAATTTCACTGTTAAAAATTTAATCTCAATCAGGCACCCTTTCGAAATACATATGGAAGCTAGGCTACATCTGCACCAATATCAACAAAACACAATAATGTCATTCAAGTCTCAATCGAAATCTGAATCGATTTTCCCGAAACGTACCACACAACATTCTAAACTCAGTTCAGTACGCTATGCCAAATTTCATGCAAATCGAAGAATATATAGGGACTTTGGTGCACCCTTTACATAAAATCGGACGAAAATATATATGGGAGATATATCTAAATCTGAACCGGTTTTCACGAAACTTGGCACACACCATTCTAGGCATAATTTAGTACGCAAATCGAAAGATATTTAGGGACTTTGGTATACAATTTACCTTAAATCGGACGGAAATATATTTGGGAGCTATATCTAAATCTGAATCGATTTTCACCAAACTTAGCACACATCATTCTAGGCCTAATTCAGTAAGTTGTGACCAATGTCGTGCAAATCAAAGGATATATAGGGACTTTGGTGCACCATTTACATAAAATCGGACTAAAATATATATGGGAGCTATATCTAAATCTGGGCCGATATTCAGGAAACTCAACACACATCATTCTAGGCCTAATTCATTACGCTATGCCAAATTTCGTGCAAATCAAAGGGTATAAAGGGACTTTGGTGCACCATTTACATAAAATCTGACGAAAATATATATGGGAGCTATATTTAAATCTGATCTGATTTGCACGAAACTTTGCACACATCATTCCAGGCTTAATTCAGTACGTTGTGCCAAATTTCATGCAAATCGAAAGATATATAGGGTCTTTGGTGCACCATTTACCTTAAATCGGACGAAAATATATATGGGAGCTATATCGAAATCAGAATCGATTTTCACGAAACTTTGCACACATCATTGTGGACCTGATTCAGTACACTATGCCGAATTTCATGGAAATCGAAAGACATTTAGGGACTTTGTTGAACCATTTACCTTAAATCGATGAAAATATATATGGGAGCTATATCTAAATCTGAATCGATTTTCACGAAGCTTAGCACACATCATTCTAGGCTTAATTCAGTAAGCAGTGCAAAATTTCGTGCAAATCGAAAGATTTATGGGGACTTTGGTGTTCCATTTACTTTAAATCGGACGAAAATATATATGGGATCTATATCTAAATCTGGACCGATTTTCAGGAAACTTGACACACATCAGTCTAGACCAAATTCATTACGCTATGCCAAATTTCGTGCAAATCAAAATATATATATATAAGGTCTTTGGTGAACCATTTACTTAAAATCGGACGAAAATATATATGGGAGCTATATGTAAATCTGAACCGATTTTCACGAATCTTAGCACACATCATTCTAGGCTTATTCAGTACGTTGTGCCAAATTTCATGCAAATCGAGAGATATATAGGGACTTTGGTGTCTATATCGGATGGGAATATATATGGTAGCTATATCTAAATCTGTACCGATTTTTCTCAGTTTCAAAAGGTTCGTTCTTGGGCCAAATAAGTGACCTATGCCAAATTTCATACAATTCGAATCGTAAATGAGACCTGTACTTTGTTTACAATTTAACATGTACAGACCGACGGGCATGCGTAAATCGACTCAGAAAGTCAGAAAGCCTGTTACAAACATATGCACAAAGTCATAATACCCTATAGCACAGTGTGATGAAGGGTATAAAGATTACACCAAGGCTTGAATATAAAAAAAAAACATTTTTCCAGATTCCACAAAGGCGTGAATATAGAAATATATTTTGCAAGATTCTACCAAGGCATGAATATGAAAAAGATATTTGTTAAAGATTCCAACTGGGCGTGGATCAAAAAAAATTAAAAATATTCCACCAAGGTTGGATTTTTGAAAATTTATTTTTTACAGAATCAACTACGGGATGGATATTTTTAAAAATATTTTTTTTAAAGATCCACACAGGCCGTGGATTTTTTTCAACATATTTTTATGAAGATACACCAAGATAACAAAAAATAATGTTATTCTATAGAACACTATCGCAGACCTCCCTGGCCTGTATTAAATCTGCATATAGGCTTAGCTTTCAGCTACAGGAAGTCTATGTGGAGATGAACTTAATACAGGCCAGGGAGTCGCCTGTATTAAGTACGTCTCCATATAGACTTCCTGGCCTGGCTTCAGCCAGGAAGTTCGCCTGACGCGAAGTTCCTATATAGAGACGTACTTAATACAGACGACTCCCTGGCCTGTATTAAGTTCGTCTCCATATAGGAAGGGATAGCTATTCAGGGCTGGCTTCAGCTCGTCTGTAAATATACTTTCTTGCCTGACTTCGGCGCGTCTTCAACTCGTCTATATATAGACTCCCAGGCCGGCCTATATATATAGACTGTCTGGCTTCACATACATATATCATCCATTCCCAGGACTCAATATATATATATATACTCCCTGGTCTATATAGACTCCGTGTTCCGGCATCAGCTCGATTATTTATAGACTCCCTGTCCTTGCTTCAGTGCCTACTCAGGCTTCTTTTCATATTAGTTCTTTCATGCCATAAATCCTTCCTCTGAACCCGCTTAATCTCCTCCATAGCTGCCACCTATCCGCCACATCCTTAAATGCTTAATTTTCTTATCTAATTTGAAAATATTTGCAACTGTTGCCACAGCCACATTCCACATGGCTATCATGGCACTAACAACAACAACAACGAGATCAACAAAAAACACGGAGAATCCACAAACCCCAGCTTATGTTAACAATGGCAAATGTTTTTATCAGGTCACAGCTGGCTTGATGCTCCACCTCGTCTTTATTAGGCTCCATTGTGGTGTTTTCCAAAGGGGTGGGGTGTGGAAGTTGGTCTGTCACACATAATGTTTAGCGCGATGGTAATATGACTTTTTTTGGAGCCTTAGGCGGAACGGGTGTGAGGGAAATAATAACAACAGTTATACACCGGTGTTTTGTTGTTTGCAGCTAACCAACCATCCAACCAAGTCAACAATATTAGCCAACAACATCTCTCCCACTCCACAAACTATGTTGGCTGTGCTGTTTGAAGCTGTTCAGAATCATAGGAATGCATTAGCATGACATGCAGCTGCAGTTGGTGTTGTTGTCTAAACAAATGTCATGCTTGTTGTTGTTGTTGCTAAAATTAGTTCAGCTGTTGTTTCATTGTTGTTACCACCATCATCATCATCTGTTTGCTCTGTGATCCCAATTTGGTTAGACCCATATACATATATGTCTGCCCGAACGTATGTCGAATTGTTGCAGTTGTTTGTTGGGTTCTTCTTTTCGTTCTATCTCTTCTTAATTTCAGTCTTCTGTATTGTAAAAGCTAGCATTGTTTTTGTTGTTTGTTTGCTTGGTTAGTTTGATGGTGTTGTTTTTGTTGTTGTTTTATGTCGCGCTTTAAGCACTCATTTTACCCGCATTGTTAGGGTTGCGGTAATGGCTTTAAGCCATCCATTCATCCATCCATAGAAGCATTTGGTGTGACATCCAAACCAGCCAGCCAACATAAGGATACAACAGTGGGAGGAAAAGATGCGGATTTTTTGTTTCTGGGTAAAATAGGAAATTGTACCAGGGAACTTTCTATAACCTTCTACAAAGACCTCTTTGTATTTGTCGGGAGAGACCTATTCCATGAGTGGAATGATGAGCAGCTCATCTGCAAAAACTACATATAACTCCTGCACAAAGATTAATACTTCATCTATTTTATAGAGGCTTCCGTTTCAACGTGATTCGTACATGCACACACTGTCGCTTCTAGAGGCTCCTAACACCTCTGCAGGTCTTTAAAGTCTTACTGTAATTGGTGTCGTTTCAACTCGTCTATGTATAGACATATAGGAAAAAACTCTCTGGATATTTGGCTAACCAACCCACTGTAGGTTCTCGAGAGTCCTAACGATTCTACACGCCTTTGAAGACTTGGTACATGACAGGGTCTATCGTTCCCTTACATTTGGACTCACAATCCCTTCGGACTTCTAAGACTCTCCTGTCCTTCCATTGTCCTACATATATACATTTCAGACCATTTTTGCTCTTCATAGAGGCTCCTTGTTTTTTAGAATACTTCTTGTTCCTTCTGCTTGTCTGTAGAGACCCCTTTTGTTTCGATATCCTCCACACGTACATATGCTCATAGACTTCCCGGGATTGTTAAATATTTTCACACCTTGCCGCCTCTAGGCACCTCCTATCGCTTCTGTTCTCCAAATAGTAAATCATTTCAGATCCATTCAGGTTTCTATTGCTTTAAATCCCCCTCCATTCCGTTTCACGTTCCCTGTAGAGAGATCCCCATGCTTCAGCTCCTTTATGGGGCATCCCGTATTGTCAGCATGTTTATAGAAATCCTCATAAAGCTTTAGACCTTTCTGTTGTCCCCCTGTGGCATCTGCTCAGTTACCTAGCCGGTCGCTAGACCAGAAACCCTGACGCTTCCACTTATTTTAGAAATTTCCGAAGCTTCGTGCCTTTTTTAAATTCTTCAGACTCAGTTATTCTCTGCCCTTCGCTTAGGTTCACCTATTCTCTGCCCTTCGGATCGTCTATGTATTTGCATCATGTGCTTCTTTCACCGTGATTTTAGAAGCTCCTAATGCTCCGTCTTCCGCTTAACTACAGATCGTCTATATATAGCCGTCTATATAAGCCGCTGAGGTGTTCAGGTGTAGAGACCTGGTATTGCCTCACATTATTCATTGAATTTCCTTGCAGCTTCGGTGTTTACATCCGCGTGAAGACTCACAAGCCATTCAAATCGCCTGCGTAGACTTCCTGTTGCCTCAGCGTGTTTGAAGAACTCTTTTCACCTTGAATTAAAAAACCCTCATTGCTTTCCATCAACTTTTAAGAACTCCCTTGTCTCCCTATATACCGTCACATAAGGAACTAGGTGAAAATTTGGAGAGCATCTGTTCTCCTAGCTCGTTTATAGACACTCTTTGTCCCGTCCGTCCGTCTATCGCTTCTGCTTTACCTATTAAGAACTCCCTGTTGCATGTTGGATGAACTCGTTTCACTTTGTTTAAAAAAAAAAAACATATTGCTTCCGATCAACTATTAACAACTTAATTCCACGCTCTGGAGATTTCGATCGCCTATTAGGCTCCCTGCTGCCTCTGTAGAGTCTCTTTGTCGATTTTAGCGAAGGAGCATGTGGTCTCTCCCATACTGTAGCTATGTATCAGAAACTTCCTGTGGCTTCATGCGATCTCTCAAGTGAAGAATAGCTTTGCATTGTCTAAAAGCTATCTACGGAACTCCCCGTTGGTAAATTACCATGTTGCCTTGTCGTTTCCGTGACAAGTGTGTTTCGTATTGGCTACGGACCTGCCTCTGCTTTCGCACTGCTGCCATAATTGGTTTTGTAGAGTGACTGCTGATGTGATAACGAAGTCGTATAGAAGAACTGATGCGATAAGGTATATTCCATATAGGTATATCCGAAATATCGAAGCAGGGAGTTGTGACGACGTGTTTACCACTTTGAAGCTGGGATAGGTTCAGCGGGCCCTGGCACTGGGATTTTTAAGAGAGAAAAAAACGCCCTTTAAATCTTCACAAGATTTTATATTCATAACACTGTACGCTTTGAGAAGGAGAGGAGGGGCGAGATTTCAATATACGGTATTATAGGAAGTTTTGCTACGAAAGAATGTGAGAAATATTTACGGCGTCTGAGGATTAACCAGACCGCCGTTTTTGCATATTTTTCAGAGGTTGCGGCAGTAAGCCACAGAGCAGCCCTATGAGGGTGACGGCGACGTATAGTGGACGGCAGCAAGGTACTGTACAACCAAATGACGGCACTCGGAGGTTGGCAGTAGCACTGCAAAGTTCAGCCCTATGCGTCGTCTTAAAGCCAAGTGCTCGTTTTTCACCCCAAATTGACTCGTACGATGTCTGATTCCGCCGATTGCTCGTTTTTCAACCGCACTCGACGAGATGGCAGCTTCTTTCTTATTTTTCATCGGAGTAATACCTTATAGTGCTGACCGTTGCCGTCAGGGCCACAACTAGGGGGCCTTTTGGCCGTTATGTTTAACTAACTAAAGGAACATTAAAAGTTTGAAACCATAAAGGAGTGTCAACGACTTATAGGTGTTACAAAGTGTCTTTATTTCGAATCAAGAGGAACTTTGCTGCGGAGAAACGACATGAAGTCTACATTATCGAGCTAAGAACGATGGGTCTTATGGATGGTCAGCTGATATTTAGCTCAATCAGACATGTGACCTCTAAATTTCAGTTGAATAAACCAGGAATCCTTAATGAAGATGCTTAATGAATCTATATGTGTAATGGTAGAAAATCTATATTAATTAGCTGACCCCCTAATGCCGCGGCTTCTTCACAAAAACTCTATGTGGCTTAACGGACTATATAACCTCTCAGTAGGTCTATAAAGAATCCCTGTCGTCACTTCTGTAGAGTTATGAATTTTAATGCCATTTTTTCATTCCTCTCCTTAAAAAAGAAATCTCCAATTTTCCGCCACTGTTCCTCCACTGAACTAAGGCCACATCGACTCACACTTAATCTCTGGCCATATAACTGTGAAGTGCGTTCTGGTGTAAAAAGGTAACAAGCTGAAAAGCAAACACCTCGTAACCGGGTTTCAAATATCACACTGACTCATGAAGAAAACAATGAAATTCTTTCCTTCTTTGCAGCAGCAACAACTGCTGCTGCTGTTTGACTTGTGTGGTGTGTGGTTTGGAGATGCAGAGAGAGTTGGTGTTATTTTCTCCCCATCCACCCAAGTCTAGTTAACGGTTGCTGGTTCCATTGTTTTTGCTATTAAATAAGTTACCGGCAATGTTCTTGCCATTGCCATTTTTTTTCTTTCACCGTCGATTTCCAGTCTTTCTCTTAGTAAATATTTTTTTTTTATTTGTGATTATTATTTGCAGCAGGAGCTCAAAGTTGCGCTCCTAGTCACAAGAGCGTCTATTAAAATCCGCTACCGATTATTTCGTGTTGTTGTTATGTTTGTTGTTTTTGTTATTGTTTAGCGAATGGAATTCAAAGTCTGAGAATATGGCAATGAACGTATAACCTAGATATTTAGTTTTTAAGTTATGTTTTTCTTTCAATGCGGAACCCTGGAGAAAAATTATGGCAAGGACACCTTAAGAGTCCTTTAAATACAGTCTGGAAAGATTTTTAACGTAGACCTAGACAAAGTTTTTATCATCTTTATATATACAACATGAAAAACGTACGCCAAAGGCTTCTCGAGAGATTAAGACTTCACAAGCTGGCGAGGAAAATGAAACATCTATAGACTACCAGGGAGAGGCCATTATACACCATCAACAAGAACGTGGACTCCTTAAAAATAATCTCTGTAGACTACCTGTAAGCAGTACGTAAAGATGAATTTTTAACGCCCAAAAGTCGTCGATACTTCGTTCTTGAGAACAATATTTTAATGTTCATTCAAATTAATTTAAAATCTGAAGTTTCAATGTGCTTAGTTTAGAAGTAAAGGGTCCCCCTAATGGTCATACAATAAACTAATCTGCAATTACAGTGTTGAGAACCCCTAGCGCCAACTGTCTACACTAAAAAATATTACTGCGATGAAAGTTTAACAAGCGGGCATCGGGATAACAGCCAAACACCAGCAGTTTTAAAATAATGTGAATCGGGGCTCTTGACGGCACTTTTTAATCACTGCCTCAATATTGGTTATTTCCCAATAACATGGAAGGAGGCACTAGTTGTATCAAACATAAATCCTGCGACTTTGCGCGGAAGCTACAAACCAATTAACCTACCATCGCCCTTTGGGAAATTACTGGAGCATTTTATTCTGCGACGCATCAAATGGGTTATTGAGAAAAGGACAATCCTTAGAGATTGCCAGTTTGGATTTCGAGCAAAACATTCGACAACCCACCCATTGGCAGCATTCTCTACATATGTCACCGAAGGATTCAAACAGAAGGAACCATTGGTATTGGTCTGGACGGCATTCTTTATAAGATGCAATCGCTCGGATTCGATCAGCCAACTTGTCGCATGGTGGCAAGTTTTCTCAAGGATTGAGTGTTTCGTGTAAGAGTTGAAGAAAAGATGTCTGAACGGCGAACGGTCAAAGCAAGGGTGCCACAGGGATCACTGCTGGGTCAGGTATATAACCTGTTCGTATGCGACATACCGGAGCCGCCTAAAAGAGGAGGGTCCGTTTTGGAAGCACTGTTAAAAAGAAGATTGAAAGTGTGTATCTGTGGTTTCAAGGGCAAACTCAAGTCCACTGCGTAGAGCTTCCGAAAATACTTACCAACTATAAAGGTTGGAGTGTCAGACAGCATGAGATACTTTGGAATCATCGTGCACGAAATATTCGACTTTCTGTCGCCATGTGGATTATGTGCTTTCAAAAGCCTAAAAGATGGACTTTGCCTATCAGAGACACTTTCGAATGCGAGAAGGACTTTCTTCGGAGGTAAAGTTGCTAATATACAAGCAAGTGATTCGTCGCTTTGCTGCATGGGCAGACATATCGTAAGCCCAAATGGAGAGGATTAGAAAGAGGGAGAGAAATATATTGGCATCATGCCTAGGAATAAGATCAACACAGGATAACAATGGAATTTATAGACGTCCGGTCAATAGGAAAATCTACAATGCAATCGACTTTAACCTAGTCTATGTCCGCATGATGAAATATGCCATCAACTTCCTGGAAAGGAGTCAGCTTGTGGAAAATGCAATAGTAGAGCGCTATTCTATGAGGAACTCCACTCCATACTTAGAAGAAAACACCTCCCCCATGCAGCTTTGCTGAAGAATATTGAGGAATCCTTTACGATAACTGTCTGACTGTACAATTGAAATGATAGTCGGGGCAGTCTTCTGTAGATGACTATGGAGTCGAGTGGGGCTGCAAAACGAACACCGAAGGTCTTTTTCATGGAAGACTAGAAAGTCTTCTCATAGAAGACCTGAAGGTCTACCAGTGAAGTAGCTGCTCAATAGTCGAGTAGGTTTTAAAAACGAGTCCTCGGCTACCAGTAGAATTAACGGTGAAGTTATCGCTGTCTAATCATTTCTGGTTGCAAAACAAGCACTCGGCTACCAATGAAGTAGCTGCTGTTAGTGTGGTTGAAAAACGAGCCCTCGGCTACAAGTGAAATTCGTTGTGGCGTAGTCGCTGTCTAGTCGAGAGGAGTTTTAAAACGAACCCTCGGCTAATGTTAAAAAACGATCCCTCGGCGGGAGCAGAAAGAAGTTCGTCGCTGTCGTCTCAGGCTGGCGAGAATAATGTAACCTCTACAGACCATCAGGAAGAATCGATTCTTTAGAGAGTCAGGAAGGAGAGTCTTTATCGACAACCTTGAGAGGGAGGAAAACGGAGATTCCTCCGAATGGTACCTGCATTTCTGTGTGGGGGCGTTGGTTGACGCTTGGTGTTAACTGGCGTTTACAGCACCGTGGGGTAAGACCGCAATGTAGGTACCCACGTACTCTAAGCATCTCTGTTAGTGTGGTTGAAAAACGAGCCCTCGGCTACAAGTGAAATTCGTTGGGCGTAGTCGCTGTCTAGTCGAGAGGGGTTTCAAAACGAACCCTAGGCTAATGGTGAAGTAATTGATGTCTAGTCGAGTGGAGTTAAAAAACGATCCCTCGGCGGGAGCAGAAAAGAGTTCGTCGCTGTCGTCTCAGGCGGGCGAGAATAATGTAACCTCTACAGACTGCCAGGAAGAAGTCTCTATACGCCAGCAGGAAGAAAGGAGAATCTTTATAGACAACCTGGAGACAGAGTAAGATGAAGGTTCCACCGACTGTTTAGGAAGACAATAATATCGCAATGGAACCTGCTTAGAATACCAGGGAGATGCCTTCATACACAATGAGTAAGGAAGTGAACAACTTAGAATGATTTTCTATAGACTACCTATAACCTGTACATAAAGCAGAATTGATAAGAACCTTGATAGAGATCTTCGTAGGGATTTTGTAGCTGATCTGGGGGAAGCCTTTAAATACCATTCAAAAATTCCTATAGGTTTTTATACAGCGTCCTGGAACGATTCTTTATCGCCGTTAAATGCGAGTAGGAGTCCTTATAGGTAATCTGGAGGTAGTCTGTGTAAAAGGTCAGTTGAAGCGACAGTAAAGATATATAGCTGAGCTTAAGCAGCAGGATGTCCATTCAAGAGAACTGGCAATATGCATATGTTGAGCTGAAGCGGGTGGGCCTACTTCCTGTGGTGCAGTGAAGCAAATTAGGTATATATGGAAGGCTATCCGATGCGACAAAAATGATATATCGCTTGAACTGTAGCAATAACGAGTTTATATATTCCCGAAGAGAGATAGGAAATGTATCTGTGACCGATTTGAAGCTATAGGGAGGTGAATTTGCTAAACGGCAGTCAACTACGACCAGATAGGAGGCAATTAGTCTATATGGAAGCTTATCTGATGGTGACACTGTAGGCAGCCGAATTCGACCAGATAAGAGATGATTGGCCTATGTGGAAGGCTATATGATGCGTAAAAGGGGATATCAATTGAGATGCAGCATTAACGAGTTTATATATTCCCGATAAAGTGGTAGGCAGCGTATGCATAACCGATTTGAAGCTACAGGGAGTTCAAATTACCGTGAAGTATCGCCATAGAGTATCTAAAAGAACAGGCGGCTCTACAAGGAAAGGTGAAGGGTTAGAGGATTTTTAAACTCAAAATAAAAAAACGGACCAGAGTATCTCCATGAAATATCTGTGGCCTCAGTTAAATTCCATATACATTCTGATGTACCAAGGAGTATCAACAGAAAAGTTGAGTAGTCAGTGACGTCCTAGACAAGCAAAAGGGCCAATGAGTCACGCTAAATGAGCAGCAGCAACAGGGTATCTGGATATAGGAGCAGAATAGGGGGAGAGATAATTTCGGTTGAGCTCTCCAAATAATCTTAACCAGTTTCTGGGAAGTATTCTTTAAACCCGTCCTGAAGCCATCTTAAGTTTCTTGCTCACCACTTTAAAAAGTTTTCCGATCCGTTACATTAACCCCTTTTCTCACATTCCTTTATCCCTCCGAAAAATTTCCGCTTATCATCGATGTCAGAGACAAAAAAACTTTGTTTATCTTTAGCAAATAATTGCCATACGGTTTACGAACGAAAATTGTTCTTTTTATTAACTTTAAATTAACTTAACCGACTGGCAAAGTCTTTCGCAAAAATTGAGTTTTTGTCCTTTCATTTTGCATCTCTTTTCTTTCCGAACACAGAACGAAAATCGAGTTATCCTTTCTTTTGTATAATTTTCTCTCCAAAAAGATTATGAATGGTAATATCCTTGGGGTTGTATGTGTTTTGTACTACGTTGTTGTTGGATTTGTTGTTGTCAATTTGGGGAAAAAAGGAAGCAATGGGAGAGGGAGAGAACAAGGGGGCCATGGTGGTCTGGTAACTTAAAATCAACTGTCTACATTTGTAATGCCTTAGGATACATTTTGTATACAGGATTATAGGGTGGGGGAATATGAGGATGAGTGTTGATTTCGAAGCACTTGAACATCATATCTTTTTCGGGGAGGGTTACAGTAGATTTGCAAATCGTACAAAATAGCACAACATGTGTGGGAAATAGGCGATGTTGCACAGTGGGAAATTTCTGTGTGTGTGGAGCCTAAAAGTATGCAGCACACATGCAAGGTAAACAATTTAATACTACAAAATCAGGTGGTCTACACACAATCTATATGTGAGAAGGAACTGGAAGTGACGTTTTAACGAGCTGAATGTAAGGAATATCTCATTGACGGGTTGAAGCTACGGGCAGGTTCTAAAGTAGAACTGAGAGACAAGGATAAATTATAGTAAAATGACGAGAACACAAGCTGAACCGGGAGTCTTTACAAAAGGTCATCTGGTGATCTTTACAAACTAGCCGATATAGCTGATTCCACGGAGAGTCTATCGATATTTTTTTGCTATTGATGAGATGAAGGTCTTGGAAGCAAACTAGCTGTTGTGAAGATAGGAATTTATATAGACTAAGCGTCATTAGGTCTATACGGAGGTCTTTGCAGGCTAGCCGAGAGATTTGGTTCGACAAAGAACCCATCGAAAATTTTATAACCGAGCTGAAACATAAGGGAATTACAACAGATGAGATGATGGTCTGGAGAACAAAAAAGGTGTAGCTGCAGTGAAGCGAATGGGAAACGTCTATGATAGACAGCTGATACTATAGAGAAAATATATGGACAAGACTGTAGCGTCAGAGAGTCTACATAAAAAAAGCTGAAATGGCAAGGAGCCTCTAAAATATAGATAAAGAAGCACTTAGTCTAAATGTACAAGATTTGAAACAATAGGGAGCCTCTTAGACTGCAGTGAAGTGGCTGGGTGTCTATATAGTCGATCTAAGCAATAATTGATATATTTGGAGGCCCACCTGATGCGATAGAGAAATTGTCTGAAGTTGTAATGAATCTCTACAAAAGAACATGGTGCCTTAATTGACGATCTGAGGATACAGGGAGAATTTTTAGATTATATAAAGGAGTCATTCATAGAATGGGGGCTAAATGTAGTAGGGATATTAAACCACATTATGGAAGGGCAATTGGTGCAGCAGTTATCCTGTCGGAAGTCAAATTTGCTGCGGTTTTCTATGCGGAAGGCCCACTGAGGTGAGGGATATTGCATTTTATCGAGCTATAACCGCAAGCTATCTAAGCGATGTTAGGTCTGTATGAATGAAAATCTAATGGCATAGGAAGTCTATATAGAAGACATGAAGCGTTTAGGTTATAATATATTACAGATGTGGAGGTAAGAAGTCCATATATGCAGTAGCTAAAGCAACATGGTGCTGAGGTGAAGTGACACGGATCCAATAGAGAAAACCCGAAAGGCAAAGGGGTTATGGGGAGGGCCATAGACCTTTGAGGGTATATGACTGAGCTTAAGCGGCATGGAGACCTTTATAGGCGAGCTGAATGGTGAGCGTCTATAGAAGACCTAAAGGATCTGGAAATACAGACTGAAAGACAAGGGGAAGCAAGAGGTCGTTTCTATAAAATAAATTAGGCGTCAGTGACAATCCACAGATGAGCTGAAGGGTCAGATGTTTTTAAAACTTAAGCCGAAATACTGAAAGAGAAGTTCGATAGATGGGATGAATAGGGAGAGAGATAAATTTTGTAGACCTGCTGCTGGCCGTTTCCATAAAATAAATTAGGCGCCAGTGACAATCCACAGATGAGTTGAAGGGTCAGATGTTTTTATAATTTAAGCCGAAATACTGAAAGAGAAGTTCGATAGATGAATTGAATATGAAGAGAGATAAATTTTGTAGACCTGCTGAAAGACGACGTGAAACTGACGAGAAATTGAGCTCGTAGAAACAATCTCAAGAAGAGTTGTGGAGAGCAATATATCCGATTTATTGTGTCCGCATCAAGTACTTATTTAAACGCCTCTCATTTTTTTGCGAGGCGGGCACGATAACTCAAAAACTAATAATCCAATCGGTTCCAAATTTTGCATTTCTTGGAAGTGTATAGGGTCTAGTGTATTCATATTTTTTCACACGTTAATTTGAGTGGATGACCACATAGACTATATGGGGGTTAGATAACCTATTTAAACGAAAGCTTAAGAAGCGATTATTCTGTATAGACAAATTTATGCTAATTCGAAATAAAGTGCCTATGGACATGCTATGAAAAAATGTATGCTATATAGGAGAACAGCCATCAGAACAGGGATTCTCTAAAGAAGAACTGCTCTCAGATCTTGGATTATTTATAAAGAAATTGCCTTCAAACCTGAGATTCCATATTTAGACGAGCTGAAACCAGTTCAACGTGTTTATATATGGACGAACTAAAGCCGTTCAGGTAGCCATATACATAGGAACAAAAGTGTATATATGCAGATGAGCAGGAAATCTATTTACAGGCGAGCTGAAGACAAGCCAGGTTGTCTATTTAAAGATGAGCTGAAGCCAAGTCAGGGAGTTTATTTATAGAAGAGATGAAGCCAGATCAGGGAGTCTATATATCGAAGAAGTTGAACCAGGCCTGGGAGTGTAATTATTGATGAGCCGAAGTGTATATTTACAGATGAGCTGAAACCAAACTAAGAGAGTATAATTATAGACGAGCTGAAGCCTGCCAGGGAGTCTGTTTATAGACGAGCTGAATCTAGGTTAGAGAGTATTTAGAGTCTTAGAGAGTATTTAAAGAAGAGACGAAACCAGGTCAGAGAGTCTGTATATAATCGATCTAAAACTGAAGAAACATGATTTGATATTGGCAAGCTGAAAATAGAGATGCTGTATGATGAGGCAGTCTATTACATACGAGCCAAAGAAGTTGTATTTTGTATAGGGATGAGTTAATGCGATAGATAACCTAAACTGAAGCGATATGAAGTCTCTGTAGACATATCGAAAGAAAACCTCTTCGAAATTTTTTGTGCAGCAGCAGTTTTATTTGCTCATATGAAACATTGCAAGGACCCTAATTCTAAACAGAAAAAACTCCTAGGCCACTAACTGGATGCTGAACGAACGGGCGTAGAAAGGAACCTCACAAAATATGACAGAACTTATTTCATGTTGACTTAAATGAATGAGTTCAGAATGCCATATATTATACATATACTGGAAAGATAGTATCCACGGAGGACCTATAAGGGTAGTAGTTCTTTATAGAGGAACTAAAAGGTCAGGGTGTCTCAATAGACAAACTGGATGGTTAAGCAAATGTATCAATAAGTCCTTATAAAGCTATATTAAATGATTAGGGAATCTATGAAACAACCTGGTGGGTCAGTGATCGAACCAAACGTATTATCTCCAGCACCAAAGTCGACCCTTAATTTTTTCAGTGTATCTACATCACTTTTTGCGTGTGTGTACCACTTTTCTAAAGTCAAGAAGACATCAAACATGGAACCCTAAAAAATACATACAGAAAAGGTTAGGCAAAATAGGCAACTATTGCAAGTTGCAGGCTTAGATATTTTTTATGCTTCTCCACAAAAAATAAAAGACAAACTGCAGCCTCTTACGACTTTGAGGCCAAAATGTTCTTTGAGCAAAAAAGAAGCCCCAACAACAACAACGAAAATGTCAACAGACAGAGCAAGCTACTTGTCGTGTCAAGTCATGGAAAAAAACAGCAAAGAGGGGCGAACGTTTTGGCCTAACTATGCGGAATAAAAAGTTAACAATGGCAATAAGCTAACAACTTGTTGAGGCTTTGTTAGAAGCAGGCAGCAAGCAGGACAAAAAAAACACAATGTTTATGCCACAATGAGGGAGACGCACACACACACACCAGAGTGCCTTGCCACCAAATATAACCTCTTCGAGATTTTTTGTGCAGCAGCAGTTTTATTTGCTCATATGAAACATTGCAAGGACCCTAATTCTAAACAGCAAAAAAAACTCCTAGGCCACTAACTGAGTGCTGAACGAACGAACGGGCGTACGAAGAAACCCCACAAAAATGACAGAGCTTATTTCATGTTATGCCTAATGTTGTTGTAGTTATTATTGCAACAAATTGGGTTTATTGTTAGCTTCCGTGACTTTCCACCCCCCACCCACCTCCTGCTAACATGTTTTGGGGTTGATAAGGACTAGACCCTTAATGGGAGGCTTTAAAAATTAAACAATGATATCTGTAAAGAGAATTTCTGTTAGCTTAGCAAAGGGGTGAAGGGCCAGGGATTGCACATGGAAGAGTTGAAGGGCAGGGGAGTCTGTATACAGATGAACTGAAATCAGGCCAATGAATACTATATAGACGAGCTGAAACCAAGACTGATAGACGAACTGAAGCCAGACCTATGATTCTACTTATAGATGAAATAAAGCCAGGTCAAGGAGTCCATTTATAGACGTTCTGAAGCCAGACCAGGAAGTCTATTCATAGATAAGCTGAAGTCAAGCCAGGGAGTCTATTTATAGACGACCTGACACCAGCAAAAGGTCGTTTCTATAAAATAAATTAGGCGCCAGGTACAATCCACAGATGAGCTGAAGGGTCAGATGTTTTTAAAACTTAAACCGAAATACTAAAGGAGAAGTTCGATAGATGGGTTGGATATGAAGAGAGAAGAGAAGCAGCCTTAAGAACAGGGATTCTCTAAAGAAGAACTTCTTTCAGATCTGGGATTATTTATAATCCCGAGCTGAAACCAGTTTAAAGTGTTTATATATGGACGAACTAATGCGGGTCAGGTAGCCATATACATAGGAAGGAGCAGGAAGTCTATTTACAGACGAGCTGAAGACAAGCCAGGTTGTCTATTTAAAGATGAGCTGAAGCCAGGTCAGGGAGTTTATTTATAGAAGAGATGAAGCCAAATCAGGGAGTCTATATATCGAAGAAGTTAAACCAGGCCTGGGATTGTATTTATTGATGAGCCGAAGTGTATGTAAGCCAGGTTAGAGAATATATTGATAGACGAGCTGAAGCCAGGCCTATGATTCTACTTATAGATGAAATAAAGCCAGGTCAAGGAGTCCATTTATAGACGTTCTGAAGCCAGGCCAGGAAGTCTATTCATAGATAAGCTGAAGTCAAGCCAGGGAGTCTATTTATAGACGACCTGACACCAGGCTAGGGAGTCTATTTATAACATGTCAGGGTTACTATTTATAGACGACCAGAAGCCAGACCATTGGATATATTTTGAGTTGAAGTCGGGCCAGGGAGTCTATAAATGAGCTTAAACCAGGCCTAGGAGACTTTTTAGACGATTTGAAGCAGGTCTATTTATGGACGATTTGAAGCCAGGTCAGAGAGTCCAGTTATAAGCGTTCTGAAACCATGTCAGGAAGTCTATTTATGGACGAGTTCAAGTCATGACAGGAAGTCTATTTATGGACGATCTGAAGCCATCCCAGGGAGTCTATTTACAGATGAACTGAAACCAGGCCAGGTAGTCTATTTACAGGCGAACTGAAACCAGGCCTGGGAGTCTATTTATATAAGAGTTGAAGTCAGGCCTGGGAGTCTATTTATAGACGAGCAGAAGTTATTCCAGAGAGTATATTTGAAGACGAGCCGAAAGCCAAGCCAAGAAGTCTATTTATAGACGAGCTGAAACCAGATCAGGGAGTCTATTTATAGAGAGTTAAAGTCAGACCAAGGAGTACATTTATAGACCAGCTGACACCAAGCCAGGGAGTCTTCATATAGGTGAGCTGAAACCAGTTCAGGGAATATATTTTTAGACCATCTGAAACCAGGTCAGGGAATATATTTTTAGACGATCTGAAACCATTCCAGAAAGTCTGTATACAGAAGAGCTGAAGCCAATCTAGGATCTGAAGTCAGCCCAATGATTCTATGTATAGATGAACTTAAGCCAACTCAGGGAGTCCAGGTAGAAACGTTTTGTAGCCATGCCAGGAAGTCTATTTATAGACGAGCTGCAGCCAGGCCAGGGAGTCTATTTATAGACCAGCAGAAGTTATGCCAGAGAGTATATTTGTAGATGAGTCAGGCCAAGAAATCAGCCCGGGAGCCTATTTATAGACAAGCAGAATTCAGCCAAGGTAGTCCATTTATAGACAACCAGAAACCTGAAGTCAGGCTGAGTAGACCAGCCATACCAGTGAACCTATTATATAGAAGTCAAGCAGTTTGAATTACATTTATTTTTGAATTACATTTAACTCAATTACAAATAAATGAATTCAAATAAAATGACAAAAAAAATTTCAAAATATTCCAAGCGTGAACCACAATGCGTTGCGTACCCATGTTCCATGGAGAACAAAACAGCAACAACAAAAAATCCAGCATGCACACCCATGACAGCCAACACTTTAGTGTCACAGAATTAAAAATTTAATTGGCGTACGTGTCAAAGAGCTGGATGAGCGAGCGAATGCATCCACTTGCAGCACGGCCAACAACTCCAAATGAACCCGACAGATCCCACTGCTATGATGAATGGGAGAGGAGTCAGAGACTCGCAGCATGCAAAAATAGATATTAAATAGGAAAAAATCACAGTCAGTCAAAAACCAGCGGGATAACCTCTACAGATTAGCCCAGGGAGTGGGGAGCGGAGAAGGGGTGTAGACGTTCGGTTGGCAAGACATGACCTGTTCCATATTTAAGCAGACAAAAGAAATCATATTTTACCACATGCCACGTACCGATGCGAAGTATAGCACACAATGAGGAATATGGTCAAGGGATTTCTTCGGTGGCATCAGTCTTCGTCATCGAGATAGGCTAAGAAGGAGAAAAACAGACCCGGCGAGAAAGTGAAGTTGAGGTGAAGCAACAGTGAAGTCAAAACAAAACCACAACAACAACAATGGGCATTGAATGTAGAATGGCAGCTATGACAGGAGAGGTCATGATTATGCTTTAGCATGTGATGTGGAACTAAGGGAAACTTAACGATGAAGAGGTTAAGAAGCAGAAGAGCCAGGGAGCTGATTTAAATACGAACTGACACCAGACGGAGATACCTGTTACAAATACGTTTAAGCCTGGACAAGGAGCCTATTTTTAGACAAACTTTAGTCAGATCAGGAACAACTTTTATGGACTATTTATAGACAATCTGAAGCCAAACCCGGGAATAAATATATAGAAGATGTGAAGCCGGGTTAGGGAGTTTATTTGTAGACGGGTTGATTCTATTCTGATGACATGCCAGGGAGTCTATTTATACAAGATGACATGCCAGGGAGTCTATTTATCGACGAGTTGAAGTCAGCATATTTGTTGGCGATCTGAAGTTGGACTACGGAGCTTATTTACAGACGGACAGAATCCAGACCTGGAGTCTACTCATTGGCGATATGAAGCTAGACCTGAGAGTCTAATTATAGATGAGTTGAAGTCAGGCCAGGGAGTCTATTTGTAGGCGAGTTGAAGACAGGCCAGGGAGTCTATTTATAGACGAGTTGAAGTCAGGCCAGGGAGTTTATATAGAAGAGCAGAAGTCAGGCCAGGGAATTCTTTTAGACGTGCTGAAGTCAGGTCAGGGAGTATTTTTATAGCGGAGTTGAAGTCAGGCCAAGGAGTCTATATAGACAGGCCGAAGTCAGGCCAGGGAGCCTATTTATAGAGGAGTTGAAGTCAGGCCAGGGAGTCTATTTTTAGACGACTTGAAGTTAGGCCAGGGTGTCTATTTTTAGACGAATTGAAGTCAGTCCAGGGAGTCTATTTATAGACGAATTGAAGTTAGACTATGGAGTCTATTTGTAGACGAGTTGAAGTCAGGCCAGGGAGTCTACTTGTAGACCAGTTGAAGACAGGCCAGTGTGTCTATTTGTAGACGAGTTGAAGTCAGTCCAGGGAGTTTATTTATAGACGAGTTGAAGTCAGGTCAGGGAGTCTATTTGTAGACGAGTTGAAGTCAGTCCAGGGTGTCTATTTGTAGGCGAGTTAATGGTGATCTAAAGCCGGACTACGGAGTTTATTTATAGATGGTATGAATCCAGACCTGGAATCTACTCATTGGTGATCTTAAGTCAGACCTGAGAGTTTATTTATAGACGAGCTGAAACCAGATCGACAGTATATTTATAGACGAACTAAATGCAGAACAGGGAGTATTTATAGTCACCCTTAGGGACCAGTTAGCTAAGAAGTTAGTAATTCTATATAGAGCAGCTGAGAAGCTATTGAACTGAAACTGTGGCTCTATATACGACCAAAAAAACAGGTGAGTCAATATGGACAGCTTAGTGAGTCTATATATATATAGAGACGAGAATCAACAATCATGGATTACAAAAATATACTTCAACGGTTGATTTTATCTACACAGTACCTAAATTGGACTTGCATTTACGTTTTCTCAATGCCGAAATGAAATTGAATGCCCTGAAATAATAATTTCGTATGCCAAACACATAGTAGAATAAAATAAATACGAACTGGCGCGAACGGAATGCAAGTGGGATGGTGGGTTGGTTGTAGAGGTGAGCCAGCGTAATAAAAGTATGCCGACACACTAACACAGCCTGTGATGAATGTTGTGGTTTTCATCTATAGGCGATTGGAATGTTGGGGGATGGAGAATGTAGATACACAGATGTCAGGTTGAGATAGATGAAGGTATTTATTTACTTATTGTTAGCAACAATTCCGAATAGCAGTTACAAGCAGGTAAATAGACAGGTATTCAATTGCAAGAGGAGAAATGACAACGAAGCTATTCAGTAAATAGAAATGTCGAAATATACACAATATAGATAGAGATGTATAGATGTAACAACAACATGATAAGGTAATGAGCAGATTTTAAATTGGGGATGTCATTAAGAGACAGAGTCTGAAAAAGAGGCAGTTGAAAATCTTGACGGAAATTAGGGACTTTCGAGATGAATTACTAAGAAAGACTATAGCTCCAATATTAATTTTGAGACATTTTTTCGATATATGTTTTTTTATCTACAATTCCCTCAACCCTCCTCCTTCATAATTTCCCAATTTATTTCCGCCCAATAATATCTTCCTCTTTCCAACACCCTCAAAAATTAAACAGTTGTGTTTACTTAAAAATTTTGCAACAACAACAACAACAACACCAACAATGGTATTTACAATCCTTGACACGAACTTGCAACAACTTTGAAAACTACCGACTTCTTCTGTATTGCCATAACATTCTCGCCCGGCATTGTTTGTCGAACAAAGAGACGATGGAACAACAACATTTCTTGTTGTTTTTTTATTTCCATTTCTAATTGGAAATTGAAACTTTTTTTTCGAAAAAAAATAATTTTTATTTGTTTTCTATCGAACAATCATATTTGAGATAAGATAATTGCCAACAATGATTCGACAAAGAAGAAAAGAGGAAGAAGCAGACGAAGAAGATGCAGATAATGGGAAATGCAAATAAACAGAAATTTAGAGAAGAAAAACGAAGGGAAGATGTGTGCATTGTTGTGATGCTGGAATGCAAAGGCCAGGTAAATGGTCTTGTTTTCATTAGTTCAATAAAAAGGATTATTGATTGCAATTGAAATTACAAAAACAACAACAAGAAAGTACAAATTCAGATTTTATTAAAATGAAATTATCAAAGAAGAAGTTTCGCATACTTCGGCTAGGGAGTCTACATCTATAAATAGACTCACTGTTCGGACTCCAGCTCGTCTGTAAATAGACTCTCTGACCTGGCTTTAGCACGTCTATAAATAGACTCCATGGTCTGGCTTCAGCTGGTCTATAAATAGATTACTTGGCTTGGCTTCAGCTCGTCTATAAATTGACTCCCTGGCCTGGCTTCAGCTCGTCTATAAATTGACTCCCTGGCCTGGCTTCAACTCGTCTATAAATAGACTCCCTGACCTGGCTTCAGCTCGTCTATAAATAGACTGCCTGACCTGGCTTCAGCTCGTCTATAAATAGACTCCCTCAAGCCTGGCTTCAGCTCGTCTATAAATAGAATCCCTCAAGCCTGACTTCAGCTAGTCTATAAATAGACTCCCTCAAGCCTGGCTTCAGTTCGTCTATAAATAGACTCCCTCAAGCCTGGCTTCAGTTCGTCTATAAATAGACTCCCTCAAGCCTGGCTTCAGCTCGTCTATAAATAGACTCCCTCAAGCCTGGCTTCAGCTCGTCTATAAATAGACTCCCTCAAGCCTGGCTTCAGCTCGTCTATAAATAGACTCCCTCAAGCCTGGCTTCAGCTCGTCTATAAATAGACTCCCTCAAGCCTGGCTTCAGCTCGTCTATAAATAGACTCCCTCAAGCCTGGCTTCAGCTCGTCTATAAATAGACTCCCTCAAGCCTGGCTTCAGCTCGTCTATAAATAGACTCCCTCAAGCCTGGCTTCAGCTCGTCTATAAATAGATTCCCTCAAGCCTGGCTTCAGCTCGTCTATAAATAGACTCCCTCAAGCCTGGCTTCAGCTCGTCTACAAATAGACTCCCTGGCCTGGTTTCAGCTCGTCTGTAAATAGACTCCCTTGCCTGGAGGTCTATAAATAGACTCCCTGGTATGGCTTCAGCTCGTCTATAAATAGACTTCCTGGCTTCAGCTCGTCTATAAATAGACTCCCTGAAGCCTGGCTTCAGCTCGTCTATAAATAGACTCCCTGAAGCCTGGCTTCAGCTCGTCTATAAATAGACTCCCTGAAGCCTGGCTTCAGCTCGTCTATAAATAGACTCCCTGAAGCCTGGCTTCAGCTCGTCTATAAATAGACTCCCTGAAGCCTGGCTTCAGCTCGTCTATAAATAGACTCCCTGAAGCCTGGCTTCAGCTCGTCTATAAATAGACTCCCTGAAGCCTGGCTTCAGCTCGTCTATAAATAGACTCCCTCAAGCCTGGCTTCAGCTCGTCTATAAATAGACTCCCTGAAGCCTGGCTTCAGCTCGTCTATAAATAGACTCCCTGAAGCCTGGCTTCAGCTCGTCTATAAACAGACTCCCTGAAGCCTGGCTTCAGCTCGTCTATAAATAGACTCCCTGAAGCCTGGCTTCAGCTCGTCTATAAATAGACTCCCTGAAGCCTGGCTTCTGCTCGTCTATAAATAGACTCCCTCAAGCCTGGCTTCAGCTCGTCTATAAATAGACTCCCTCAAGCCTGGCTTCAGCTCGTCTATAAATAGACTCCCTCAAGCCTGGCTTCAGCTCGTCTATAAATAGACTCCCTCAAGCCTGGCTTCAGCTCGTCTATAAATAGACTCCCTCAAGCCTGGCTTCAGCTCGTCTATAAATAGACTCCCTCAAGCCTGGCTTCAGCTCGTCTATAAATAGACTCCCTCAAGCCTGGCTTCAGCTCGTCTATAAATAGACTCCCTCAAGCCTGGCTTCAGCTCGTCTATAAATAGACTCCCTCAAGCCTGGCTTCAGCTCGTCTATAAATAGACTCCCTCAAGCCTGGCTTCAGCTCGTCTATAAATAGACTCCCTCAAGCCTGGCTTCAGCTCGTCTATAAATAGACTCCCTCAAGCCTGGCTTCAGCTCGTCTATAAATAGACTCCCTCAAGCCTGGCTTCAGCTCGTCTATAAATAGACTCCCTCAAGCCTGGCTTCAGCTCGTCTATAAATATACTCTCTGGCCTGACTTCATATCGTCTATAAATAGACTTTCTGGCCTGGCTTCAGCTAATCTATAAATAGACTCCCTGGCCTGGCTTCAACTCGTCTATAAATAGACTCCCTGACCTGGCTTCAGCTCGTCCATAAATAGACTGCCTGACCTGGCTTCAGCTCGTCTATAAATAGACTCCCTCAAGCCTGGCTTCAGCTCGTCTATAAATAGACTCCCTCAAGCCTGGCTTCAGCTCGTCTATAAATAGACTCCCTCAAGCCTGGCTTCAGCTCGTCTATTAATAGACTCCCTCAAGCCTGGCTTCAGCTCGTCTATAAATAGACTCTCTGGCCTGGCTTCAGCTCGTCTATAAATAGACTCCCTCAAGCCTGGCTTCAGCTCGTCTATAAATAGACTCCCTCAAGCCTGGCTTCAGCTCGTCTATAAATAGACTTCCTCAAGCCTGGCTTCAGCTCGTCTATAAATAGACCACCTCAAGCCTGGCTTCAGCTCGTCTATAAATAGACTCCCTCAAGCCTGACTTCAGCTCGTCTATAAATAGACTCCCTCAAGCCTGGCTTCAGCTCGTCTATAAATAGACTTCCTGGCTTCAGCTCGTCTATAAATATACTCTATGGCCTGACTTCATATCGTCTATAAATAGGCTTTCTGGCCTGGTTTCAGCTAATCTACAAATAGACTCCCTGGCCTGGTTTCAGCTCGTCTGTAAATAGACTCCCTTGCCTGGATTCAGCTCGTCTATAAATAGACTCCCTGGTATGGCTTCAGCTCGTCTATAAATAGACTTCCTGGCTTGAGCTCGTCTATAAATATACTCTCTGGCCTGACTTCATATCGTCTATAAATATACTTTCTGGCCTGGCTTCAGCTAATCTATAAATAGACTCCCTGTTCTGGCTTCAGCTCGTCTATAAATTGACTCCCTGGCCTGGCTTCAGCTCGTCTATAAATAGACTTCCTTGCTTCAGCTCGTCTATAAATAGACTCCCTGGCCTGGCTTCAACTCATCTATAAATAGACTCCCAGGCCTGGCTTCAACTAGTCTATAAATAAACTCCTTGTCCTGGCTTCAACTCTTCTTTAAATAGACTCCCTGGCCTGGCTTCAACTAGTCTATAAATAAACTCCTTGTCCTGGCTTCAATTCTTCTATAAATAGACTCCCTGGACTGGCTTCAACTCGTCTATAAATAGACACCCTGGCCATAAATAAACTTCCTGGAGTGGTATTAAGTCGCCTATCAATATACTCCCTGCCCTGGCTTCAGCATGTCTATAAACAGACTCCGTGGTCTGGTTTTAGCTCGTCTTTAAAAATACTCTCTGGCCTGGCTTCAACTCGTCTGTAAAAATACTCCCTGGCCTGGCTTCAACTCGTCTGTTAATAGAGTATCTGGCAGGGTTCAGGTCATCTATAAATATAATCTCTAGCCTGACTTCAGCTCGTCTATAAATAGACGTTTATAGACTCGTCTATAAATAGACTCCCTGGCCTGGCTTCAACTAGTACATAAATGGACTCCCTGGCCTTGCTGCAAATCGTCTATAAATAGACTCCCGCCAAAGTTCAGCTCGTCCATAAATAAACTTCCTGGAGTGGCATTAAGTCGCCTGACTTCAGCAAGTCTATAAAAATACTCCCTGGCCTGGCTTCAACTCGTCTGTAAATAGAGTATCTGGCAGGGGTTCAGGTCGTCTATAAATAGAATCTCTGGCCTGACTTCAGCTCGTCTGTAAATAGACGTTCTGGCCTGGCTTTACCTCGTCTGTATAGACTCTCTGGCCTGTCTTCCACCAACTTGTCTTTATAGGTTCCGTGACCTGGCTTCTGTCTAAAAATAGACTTTATGGACTGGCTTTATTAAAAAAAGTCGCGAGTCCTGCGGCCTACAAACAATTTCTCAGGACCTCTGATCGATGCTTTTTGCTATAAAAAAATCATCGGGAACTTTTGTCTCGAAGTCAGGATCCCTGCGGTTCAATTTGTTTTTTTCTATAGTAATAATTAATTAAAAAAATCTAGTCCGGCTAGTAAAGACATTTATCAGGACCACTGGTCGATGTTTTTTCCATAAAAAATCATTGGGGACCCTGATCTCGAAGTCAGGACCCCGGCTGTTCAAGTTTTTTTTCTATAGAAAAAGTTCGTAAGAAACTCTAGTCCATATTTTTTTCTATAGAAAAAAAATCGTCAGGACCTCTAGTCCACGTTTTTTTGTATAGGTAGAATATTCGTTAAGACCTCTGGTCCCTAAGCTTTTTTAATTTGGAAAAATAGAAAATCAAGACCTAAGGACGCTAAGTTTTTTATAGAAAAAAATTGTCAGGATAAAGGATAAAAAATGTATCAGGACCTCTGGTCGATGCTTTTTTCTATAACATATCATAGGGAACTCTGGTCTCGAGGAACCCATGCTGTTCAAGTTTTTTCTATTGAAAAAAGTTCGTAAGAACCTCTAGTTTACATTTTTTCTATAGAAAAAAAATCGTCAGGAAAAATATTCGTCGAGTCCTCTGGTCGCTATATATAGAAGAATTTCGTCAGGACCTTTGGACCCTAAGTTTTTTCTACAGAAAAATTCGTCAGTACATCAGGTACCTAAGGTTTTTCTTATATAACTAGAAATCGTCAGGACCAGATTTTTTTTGTATAGGATAAAAACCCTTAGGACCTCTAATCCCTAATTTTTTTCTATATCAACAAATTAGTCTGAACCTCTAATCCAGATTTTTTTTTTTTTGTGTAGAACAAAATACGTTTGGACTCTGGTCCCCACGTTTTTTCCATGGAAAAAAATCGGGTGTTCCAAGTTTTTTTCCAAAACTAATTAAAAAAAAAACAACATAATTTACATATCCTATCCTGGACAGCCTTGTTCAAAAAAAATCTCTAATTGAAAATAGAAATATTCATCTAGCTTAGAAGTCCAGCTAGAAGGACAACGAAAAATACGAAGCAAAAAAAAATAAATTAATAGCCCCAAAGAGCGAGAGTAAAACAAGACATCGACACCACCCTCAACTGCCGGCCTGACTGGCTTCAAGAGTGGTGTCGGTAGGGGGGCGAAGTGTGAATAAATGGCACTACAAATGGGCACATTATTTGTAGTTAATTAGTGTTCTTTGTTCGCTGGGGATAATATTCAACGAGTTCGAGTGGCTAATTCAAGACTTCGCTTTAATTTCAGTTTTGTTTCATTTTTCTTTTTTCCTCTTCTTCGGCTTCAACTCCATGTCTCATGTTGTAGCGCCCACTATATCTTTCGTTCTCTCTGTCTCTGTTTTGCTGTCCGCGTCATTTCGTTTTTGGCTAAAAGGCTAATTAACACAAAAGGGCCATTATTCAAGTGTTGAAAGGGAAATAAGTAAAAATAAATTGTTAAACAAAAAAAAATCAGCAGCAACAACAACAACTAAATAAACATTGCAATTAATATTGAATGCCGCCACGAGCCGCTAATCAGAATGGCTATGGCGGAAAACCCGCATTAGTTTGGATATTCTCGCTGCATTTTTAATTAAGTTTTGAAGGATGGATATTGAAATTTAATTATTGCAGGAGGATTTTAAAGGAATGCAATTATGAAGTGAATAAAAAAACTTGGGTCCTGACGAAATTTGTTCAATAGAAACCAGTAAGGAAAAGAGTAAAGTCGGACAGGGCCGACTATATGATAACCTTCTCCACGTTGGGTATATTCAACAGATGCATTCTAACATAACATGATAAATATGAACCGACTAAAATCAATCAATAAACATGTCATTCTGTAGCCTATACTAAACACTTCATTTGGATAGATAAATCGGACGAAAATATATATGGGAGCGATATCTAAATCTGAACCGATTTTCCGGAAACTCAACACACATCATTCTAGACCTAATTCATTGCGCTGTGCCAAATTTCGTGCAAATCGAAAGATATAGTGGGACTTTGGTGCACCATTTACCTTAAATCGGACGAAAATATATATGGGAGCTACATCTATATCTGACCCGATTTTCAACAAACTCAACACACATTTTTCTGGACCTAAATCAGTATTCTATGCCAAATTTCGTGCATATCGGAAGATATATAGGGACTTTGGTACACCATTTACCTTAAATCGGACGAAAATATATATGGGAGCTATAACTAATTCTGAACCGATTTTCAGAAAACTCAAGGCTTGATTTTCACGAACTATTCCGGACCTAATACAGTACCCTATGCCAAATTTCGTGCAAATCGAAAGATATATAGGGACCTTGGAGACTCATTAACCTTTAATTGAACGGAAATATATATGGAAGCTATATCTAAATCTCAACCGATTTTCACGAAACTTAGTACATATCATTCTCGACCTAATTCAGTACCCTATGTCAAATTTCGTGCAAATCGAATGGTATATAGAGACATTGATGCCCCATTTACCTTAAATCGGACGAAAATATATATGGGAGCTATATCTAAATCTGAACCGATTTTCTCGAAACTTCGCACACGTCATTCTAGACTACATTCAGTACACTATTCAAAATTTAGCCCAAATCAAAACATATATAGGGACTTTGGTGCACCATTTACATTA
The DNA here is from genome assembly GCF_032173495.1 of Musca vetustissima. Lineage (NCBI taxonomy): Eukaryota > Metazoa > Arthropoda > Insecta > Diptera > Muscidae > Musca > Musca vetustissima. Next base: position 30,622 of record NW_026886446.1, on the reverse strand, counting down.
AATCGGAAGAAAGTATATATAGGAGCTATATATAAATCTGAACCGATTTTCACGAAACTTAGCACACATCCGGACATAATTCCGTACCCTATGCCAAATTTCGTGCAAATCGAAAGATATATAGGGACGTTGGAGACCTTACCTTAAATCGGACGGAAATGTATATGGGAGCTATATCTAAATCTCAACCGATTTTCACGAAACTCAGTACATATCATTCTGGACCTAATTCAGTACCCTATGCCAAATTTCGTGCTAATCGAATGGTATATAGGGACATTGGTGCCCCATTTACCTTAAATCGGACGAAAATATATATGGGAGCTATATATAAATCTGACCCGATTTTCTCGAAACTTGGCACACATCATTCTAGACTCAATTCAGTACACTATGCGAAATTTTACATAAAATCGGAAAAAACTATATATGGGAGCTATATCCAAATCTGAACCGATTTTCAAGAAACTTGACACACATCGTTCTAGACCTAATTCATTACTCTGTGCCAAATTTCGTGCAAATCGAAAGATATATAGGGACTTTGATGCTACATTTACTAAAAATCGGACAAAACTATATATGGGATCTATATCCAAATCTGAATCGATTTTCTTCAATTTCAACAGGGTTCGTCCTTGGGCCGAATAAGTGACCTATGCCAAATTTCATCCAATTCGGACCATAAATGCGACCTGTACTTTGTTTACAATTTAACATCTACAGACGAACGGACATGCATAAATCGGCACAGAAAGTGATTCTATGCATATCCTCAAAAGGAACCATGGGTCTATTTCGATTCCTTTTGCCTGTTACAAACATATGCACAAAGACATAATACCCTGCACCACAGTGTGGTGAAGGATATACAAATTATAGACCAGAGATCTTGAGAAAATAGTGGACCAGAGATCCTGAGTTCCTGACAGAGTGCCTATGGATCAAAGGTCTTGGGTGTGCTCATTAAAAATATTTTGGTGTATTTTTTAAAAATCCACGCCTTGGTGTATTTTTTAAAAATCCATGCCTTGGTGTAATCTTTAAAAAATCCACGCCTTGGTGTAATCTTTAAAAAATCCACGCCTTGGTGTCATCTTTAAAAAATCCACGCATTGGTGTAATCTTTAAAAAATCCACGCCTTGGTGTAACCTTTAAAAAATCCACGTCTTGGTGTAATCTTTAAAAAATCCACGCCTTGGTGTAACCTTTAAAAAATCCACGCCTTGGTGTAATCTTTAAAAAATCCACGCCTTGGTGTATTTTTTAAAAAATCCACGCCTTGGTGTATTTTTTAAAAAATCCACGCCTTGGTGTATTTTTTAAAAAATCCACGCCTTGGTGTAATCTTTAAAAAATCCACGCCTTGGTGTAATCTTTAAAAAATCCACGCCTTGGTGTAATCTTTAAAAAATCCACGCCTTGGTGTAATCTTTAAAAAATCCACGCCTTGGTGTAATCTTTAAAAAATCCACGCCTTGGTGGAATTGTTAAAAAAATATTTTTTTTTCAAAGTCCTCACATATTTTTTTTAATGCACTCCTTGTGGATTTTTTGAGTCTGGTCCCACTGTATTTATAATTTATTAAATTCTTTAATAAAAATGATTATTCAATGAATCCCACGAAATCAGCACCAGCAACAAGAACAACAACAACAGCTGTCTTCTGTTAAACCGCGAATTAGCCAACAGACCACAACAGCGGGTGTTATGCCGAACCGAACTAAAGGAACAGACAGAAAGACAAACAGGCGGGTCGATGTTCGTTGTTTTGCGGCTTTTGTTTTGTTTGACTTACCTGATTCTCAGAGCTTTGCTTTCTCGATATCTGGTTGTTGATAAATGGGGGGTGGAGTGGTATTCCGATGGCGGGGATCCAATATCGGCGAATTTGAAGATATTTAAATTTATTATAGCCTTGGCTTGGGTTGGAGGTGTATAAATGTTAAGGTTGCCTCTTTGTCTTCTAGACGAAAAAATATTTCACTTCACTTTTGGGCCTCTTGGAGATTATTTTGTGCCAAGTGTGAAATGGTCGTTTTATGATCCGCTTCAAGCTTTGTTGGTTCGTAATTTTTCTTCTGAGCGGGAGGTATTTTTTTTATTTTACTCTTTGATGATCTGCTCTTTTTTCATTATCTTTCTTTCTTTTTTTTTATATATTTTATTCAAGATTGTGTTGTAGTTGTTGTAACAGAATATTTGTTTTTGTAATTTGTCGTTGTTGTTGCGGTGACTAAATCAACATTTTGTTATATTAATAGCATAGACACGCTCACGCACACCTAGATAGTCCGGCTACGACAGACAGACAGACAAACACATTCACAAAGTGTGACACCCAAACCGAAAGCGAGCGAGTAGCAGCAGCAAAGAAGACACAACAATTTCGTGCGTTGCACGCTTTACGTCCCGCCGGTCCAATAATGATGACGACGAACGGGTTATGTTAATCCAACTAGAATTGTAATGCACTCACGGCTGGCTCGGCTGCGTCACTCACTTCTGGTAATAAAGAAAACAAACGACGTTTATTGCTCAAGAAGAAAAAAATTGCCTTGGTTTTTGGAGAACTTTGGCCGCGCGAACGATGGAAGGTGGGCGAAATGTTCGAGGTGGTGGTATCCCCAAAACAGGTTAGGCAGCAATGCTATGCAATTTTTTGTTTGGTACAAATTTACCAATACCAAGACAAGGCTCAAGTGGTAATTTTTGTCTTCAAACACTCACGCACTTCAAAAAAAAAATACTTTTTTGAGAAATTTTTCTAAAAAATTTTTGAATATTTTTTGATTTTTTTAAATGAATTTTTTTGGATTTATATTATTTATATTCACTCAATTTTTATTATAAATTTTCAAATTTATATTCAAATTTTTTTTTTATTTTCAAAATTTTTCCTCAGGAAACTCCAAATATTTTTTACTAAAAATTGTTTTTTTTATTCCGAAATATTTTTATAATTTTTATATTTCAATTTATTCCTCAAAAAATTCCAAATAATTTTTCTATTTAATATTCTTTTTCAAAACTTCAATCAACAATTTTTTTTCATTCAAAACTTCATCTATTTTCAACACAATTTTCAAAATATTATTTTTCCAATTTATTTATTTTTTTTCTGTTTCAATTCTTTCAACAGAATTTATTTATTGACGCTTTTTTTATTAACTTTGTTTCCTTTTTTGTTGTTGTTGTTTGTATCCGCCGCACACCTTTGATTTTTCGTTAATTGTCGTTGCTACGCACGATTTTATTGCCGCCGACTTTGTTGTCACCGTTGCCGTCATACAACTAAGCCCGAGACCGGTTATAAACAAACTGATTGGATTGGAGTTTATTTTTTGCTGGTAGTCGTGTGTGGCTGTATTGAAATAGTGTTTGGGGGGTGGGGGGAAAGGAAATCAAACGCGCACACACACACACACACACACACTCACCTATACATGTTGCCAGCAATTTAAAATTGTTGTCGTTCTTTCGTCGCTGGTTCGTTGGTTGTTTGATGCCAGCCGAAGAAATGGAATAGTTGTCGGTTGTAAGCAAACAAGCCAAACCAGAAGCATACAACTAGAGGTGGGAGATTGAGAAGAGGGTTGCCCATATTCAAAATTTTTGACATAGATTTCTTTTAAATATTTTTGGTTTAAAAAAAATATATTTTTTTTAATTTCCATCAGCCAGAAGTTTTTTGAAGTTTCCATCTGGGGTGGATTTAAAAAAATAATATTTTTATAAATTTTCATCAGCTTTCGGGTTTTTTAAAAATTATTTTTTCAAGTTTCCATTAGGCGCAAATTTTTTGAATAAATTTTTTTATGATTATAAGCAGCCGCGGATTTATAAAAAAATATTTTTTACACTTATTGACAGGCATGGATTTTGAAAAAAAAAATATTTTTTACAATTATTAACAGGCGTGGATTTAAAAAAAAAATTACACTTATTGACAGACATGGATTTTGAAAAAAAAAATTTACAATTATTAACAGGCGTGGATTCAAAAAAAACATTATTTCAATTATAAGCAGGCGTAGATTTTTTAAAAAATATTTTTTAAAATTAAGAAAAAATATTTTGTACAATTATTAAGAGGCGTGGATTTAAAAAACATATATTTTTTTTAATTAAAAAAATATATGTTTAACAATTATTAACAAGCGTATAAAATATTTTTTTAAATTAAAAAAATATATGTTTAACAATTATTAACAGGCGTGGAATTTTTATAAAATATTTTTAAAAATTAAAAAAAATATTTTTTACAGTTATTAAAATGCGTGGATTTTTTAAAAAATATTTTTAAAAATTAAAAAAAAAATATTTTTACAATTATTAAGAGGCGTGGATTGAGAATATGCATAGAATCACTTTTCGAGTCGATCCGTCCGTCTGTCTGTCTATAGATGTTAAATTGTAAACAAAGTACAGGTCGCATTTATGATCCGATTATTATTTTTTTACAATTATTAACAGGCGTGGATTAAAAAAAAACTAAAAAACATCAATCATAAACTAGCGTGGATTTAAAAAAAAAAAATATTATTTTAAATTAAGAAAAAATATTTTTTACAATTATTAAGAGGCATGGATTTTTTAAATATATTTTTTTTAATTAAAAATAATTTTTTTTTACAATTATTAAGAGGCATGGATTTTCTAAAAATATTTTTTATAAATTAAGAAAAAATATTTTTTACAATTATTAAGAGCCGTGGATTGAGAATTTGAATAGAATCATTTTTGAGACGATCCGTCCGACGATCCGTATAGATGTTAAATTGTAAACAAAGTACAGGTCGCATTTATGATCCGAATTGGATGAAATTTGGCACACGTCACTTTTTTGGCCCAAGGACAAACCCTATTAAAATTTAAGAAAATCCGATCAGATTTAGATATAGCTCCCATATATATTTTCGTCCTATTTTATGTAAATGGTGCACCAAAGTCCCTATATATCTTTCGATTTGCACGAAATTTGGCATGGGGTACTGAATTTGGTCCCGAATGATGTGTGCAAAGTTTCGTGAAAATATGTTCAGATTTAGATATAGCTCCCGTATATATTTTCGTCCGATTAAATGTAAATGGTGCACCAAAGTCCCTTGATATCTTTCGATTTGCACGAAATTTGGCACAGAGTAATGAATTAGGTCTACAATGATGTGTGTTAAATTTCCTGAAAATCGGTTCAGATTTAGATATAGCTCCCATGTATATTTTCGTCCGATTTAATGTGCACCAAAGTCCCTATATATCTTTCGATTAGCACGAAATTTGGCGCAGCGTAGTGAAATAGGTCTAGAATGATGTGTGTTAAGTTTCCTGAAAATCGGTTCTGAGAGAGATATAGGTTAATGGTCCACCAAAGTCCTTATATATCTTTCGATTTGCACGAAATTTGGCACAGCGTAGTGAATTAGGTCTAGAATGAGGTGTGTTGAATTTCCTGAAAATCGGTTCAGATTTAGATATAGCTTCTATATCTGAACAAATGCAAAATTTAGTATCGGTTGCAGAATGACATGTTTATGGATCCAATTTAATTTTACTGGTCCTTTAAAACTGCGACGTCTTTTAGGATTCATGTGTTGAATATACCCAAAGTGGTGAAGGGTCCGATTTTACTACTTTCCTTACTGGTTTAAACATTTTTTTTTCAAATTTCCACCAAGGCGTGGATTTTTTTAAAAATTAATTTTTAAAATTGTACCAAGGCGCATTTTTCTATTTCTTAAATTGGCAACCCTGCCTTGTATATTTCCAATGTTTTTATTTTGTTTTGCTTTGACGCTATTCTTCGTTTCGTCGTTTGTATCTTTTGTATCATTTATTGGTTCTCGCTAGTGATTGTTGTTGTGTGCGTTGTGGTTGTTGTTGTCACCGTCGATCGAAGAGTGAGGAGGAAGTCTGTTGTCTGGCTGACTCAATAATACAACAAAAACAACAATTCAAAACACACAAACAGAATACTCCAGCACTCCCCACATTCAAACAAACACAACGACAACACACAGACACTAAAGGTGAAAAAAACAAAAATAAATAGTTGTCCAACAACTCTGTGACGACGACGATAATGATGATGATGTTCTCATAGTCATACAACCAAAATGCATTAACAACAATAACAACAAGATTGCTAAACAACAAATACAAGGTGTATACGATGACACAATACAATAACTACAAAGACAATTTTGAAAATCAAACGAATGAAAAGTATTGAATGCATTGTAGAGCAGCCATTGCAACATCAAACCTGTTGCGACGCAATACAATGCAACTTCCATTTGTTTAACGAACAAAGGCGGGGTATGAAGTCAACCACGAAACTCACATGCTACGAACTTGTTTGTAGACAATACAACATGTATGTTGTTAGGGTTGCAAGGGGGAGGTTTGTTATCTGTGAGATACATTTTCAAAACAAATACATTTGTTCGAAGTTGGATGGCCGGGTGACTGGGGGATTTTGACCAAAAAATATATTGGTCGGATTTTCGTAGAATTTTTAGAATTCGTTTTTTAAAAAGCCGCCTATAATAGGCGTGCATTTTTTTAAATATATTTTAGAGACCCATCCAAGAAGTCGTGGATTTTTTTTAAAGAATATTTTCGGGGTTTCCAGAGGTCTGCAATTGGCGTGCATTTTTATTAAGGATATTTTATGAGGTCTCCAAAAGGCGTGGATATTTTAAATAATATTTTCAACAATATGTGTGGATTTTTGTTAAGGATATTTTCTGAGGTCTCCAATAGGCGTGGATTTTTGTTAAGGGGATTTTCAGAGGTCTCCAATAGACAAGGATTTAGTTAAGGATATTTTTAGTGGCCTCCAATATGCATGGATTTTTGTTAAGGATATTTTCAGAGGTCTTCAATAGTCGAGGATTTTTGTTAAGGACATTTTCAGAGGATTATTGTTAAGGTTTCTTTCAGAGGTCTCCAATAGATAAGGATTTTGGTTATGTATATTTTCAGTGGTCTTTAATAGTCGAGGATTTTTGTTAAGGATATTTTCAGAGGTCTGGAATAGGCGTGGATTATTGTATGGTTTCTTTCAGAGGTCTCCAATAGATAAGGATTTTTGTTAATGATATTTTCAGTGGCCTCCAATACGCATGAATTTTTGTTAAGAATATTTTCGGAAGTCTCCAATAGGCGTGGATTTTTTTAAAGGGGGTTTTCAGAAGTCTCCAATTGGCGTGGATTTTTGTTAAGGGGGTTTTCAGCGGTCTTCAATAGGTAAGTATTTTTGTTAAGGATATTTTCAGAGGTCTGGAATAGGCGTAAATTTTAGTTAAGGTTTCTTTCAGAGGTTTCCAATAGACAAGGATTTTTGTTAAGAATGTTTTCTGTTAAGGTTTCTTTCCGAGGTCTCCAATAGACAAGGATTTTTGTTAGGAATGTTCTCAGAGGTCTAGAATAGGCGTAAATTATGGTTAAGGTTTCTTTCAGCGGTCTCCGATAGACATGGATTTTTGTTAAGTATATTTTCTGAGGTCTCCAATAGACATTATTATTTTTTTTTTTTTTTTTTTTTTGGAAAACGGCAACCATACCACTTACAACACCAACCATCGGCTCCAACAACAACAAAATCCAAAAAATTAAGTCAGACGAAAGAACAAATTGACTAGCCGCAATTGGAAAGATGAAGGTGGAAAATTACGAGTTGTTGTGTTCTCGTTGTGTTGTTGTTACTGTTACAATTGTTTATGTGGCTGTTTGTCATCACTTGCAACCAACCAACAATAACAACAATAACAACAACAATATAAATTCAATAAAGGTGCGTGTAAATGTGTCCCAACGCGTACGGGTGTGTGTGTGTGTGCGTCTATGTCAACAACTATAACTTTTGTCCTTTAGTTGTTGTTGTTATTTTATCTTTTTTTTTTCATTTCAATTGTGAGTCCCTCTAACCCCCATCCCCCACCTGTTGTTGTTTTTGTGTACAATATAAAATATGACAAAGTCAACAATGAGAACAACAACAATAAGAAGAATTCCCGCTAGCAAAGTTGTTGTTTTTTTATCTTGTGTTATTGGTTGTAGAAATCTTTGTAGGGTCATCACACAGATTTCTCATTAGAAGTTGGTCTCGTTGTTGTTGTTGTTGTTTTAATGGACATGTGTGTGTGGGCCCGCTTTTTGTTTGTGTCCCCTACAGTTGGCCTATAGAGGCAATAGAATATTCCTAAAAGTTCTACAGGTTTTGGGAAGAATACCTCTTAAGAATATACTCAGGATGGATTGCATAAAAATTGTTCAAAAAAAAAATTTTTTTTTGGAGTAACCATCAGACGTGGATTGTTTAAAAAATATTTTTGCAGGTCGTGGATTTTTTAAAAAATATTTTTTGAAGGCGTGGATTTAGAAAAAAAAATAATTTTTGAAGGCGTGGATTTAGAAAAAAAATATTTTTTGATGGCGTGGATTTAGAAAAAAAAAATATTTTTTGAAGGCGTGGATTTAGACAAAAAAAAATAATTTTTGAAGGCGTGGATTTAGAAAAAAAAAATAATTTTTGAAGGCGTGGATTTAGAAAAAAAAATATTTTTTGAAGGCGTGGATTTAGAAAAAATATTTTTTTAAGGCGTGGATTAAGAAAAAAATATTTTTTGAAGGCGTGGATTTAGAAAAAAATATTTTTTGAAGGCGTGGATTTAGAAAAAAATATTTTTTGAAGGCGTGGATTTAGAAAAAAATATTTTTTGATGGCGTGGATTTAGAAAATAATATTGTTTGAAGGCGTGGATTTAGAAAAAAAATATTTTTTGATGATGGCGTGGATTTAGAAAAAAATATTTTTTGATGATGGCGTGGGTTTAGAAAAAAATATTTTTTGAAGGCGTGGATTTAGAAAAAAAATATTTTCTGAAGACGTGGATTCAAAAAAAAAAATACTTTTTGAAAGCGTGGATTTAAAAAAAAAATATATTTTCTGAAGGCGTGGATTAAAAAAAAATATTTTTCGAAGGCGTGGATTTTATAAAAAATAGGTTTTGAAATGCGTGGATTTTATAAAAAAAAGTTTTTGAAGGCGTGGATTTTATAAAAAATAGGTTTTGGAAGGCGTGGATTTAGAAAAAAATATTTTTGAAGGCGTGGATTTAGAAAAAAAATATTTTTTGAAGGCGTGGATTTTATAAAAAATAGTTTTTGAAGGCGTGGATTTTATAAAAAATAGTTTTTGAAGGCGTGGATTTTATAAAAAAATAGTTTTTGAAGGCGTGGATTTTATAAAAAAATATTTTTTGAAGGCGTGGATTTTATAAAAAAAATAGTTTTTGAAGGCGTGGATTTTATAAAAAAAATAGTTTTTGAAGGCGTGGATTTTATAAAAAAAATAGTTTTTGAAGGCGTGGATTTTATAAAAAATAGTTTTTGAAGGCGTGGATTTTATAAAAAAATATTTTTTGAAGGCGTGGATTTTATAAAAAAAATAGTTTTTGAAGGCGTGGATTTTATAAAAAAAATATTTTTTGAATGCGTGGATTTTATAAAAAAAAATATTTTTTGAAGGCGTGGATTTTATAAAAAAATATTTTTTGAAGGCGTGGATTTTATAAAAAAAATATTTTTTGAAGGCGTGGTTTTTATAAAAAAATATTTTTTGAAGGTGTGGATTTTATAAAAAAAATATTTTTTGAAGGCGTGGATTTTTTACAAAAATATTTTTTTTAAGGCGTGGATTTTTAAAAAAATATTTTTTGAAGGCGTGGATTTTATAAAAAAAATATTTTTTGAAGGCGTGGATTTAATAAAAGAATATTTTTTGAAGGTGTAGATTTTATAAAAAATATTTTTTTAAGGCGTGGATTTAGAAAAAAAATATTTTTTGAAGGCGTGGATTGGGAAAAAAATATTTTTTGAATGCGCAGATTTTTTAAAAAATATTTTTGGAGGTGCAGATTTTTTAAAAAATATTTTTGAAGGCGTGGATTTAGAAAAAATATTTTTTGAAGGCGTCGATTTAGAAAAAAATAGTTTTTGGAGGCGTGGATTTAGAAAAAAATAATTTTTGAGGACGTGGATTTAGAAAAAAATATTTTTTGAGGGCGTGGATTTAGAAAAAAATATTTTTTGAAGGCGTGGATTTTATAAAAAAAGTTTTTGAAGGCGTGGATTTTATAAAAAAAAATAGTTTTTGAAGACGTGAATTTTTTTAGAAAAATTTTTTGAAGGCGTGGATTTTTTTTAGAAATATTTTTTGAAGGTGTGGATTTTTTCAAAAAAAAAAAATTTTGAAGGCTTGGATTTTTTTAGAAATATATTTTGAAGGCGTGGATTTTTTCAAAAATATTTTTTGAAAGCGTGGATTTTTTCAAAAATATTTCTTGAAAAAAAATTGAACCCACAATTACGGGGATTTTTTTGTGTTCTATAAGGAGACCCCATTGAAGACCTCCAGTAGGGCATCGCAAATCCAAAAATCTCCGAATCCAAAGTTTAATGCATATTTGTACATGTCGAATTTGCTGTGTTACTCATTATGTGTGTTCTCCTTCGCCTCCTCCCTCCCCCCTCCCTCTTCACGATATTTATTTTTACAGATTCCCTTCTTGTGTTTTCGTTCGATTGGGGATAAGTTTGTGGCTTATGGCGAAGTTGTGTTTGTTTATTTTGGGTTATTATGAAGTTTCGTCGTCGTCTTCTCATCCCTTTGTTGTTCCTTTATTCGTATTTCAGATTTTGTTTATTTTTTTCTATGCTACAACAACAGCAACAAAACAAAACACCAATAAAATAACCCGAACGGGAATTATATTTGGTATTAAATATTCGTTCAGTGGGTCGTTTCACATCGGCGTGTGGGTGACAAGGCATTTTGTTTCACCTTGTATGGGGAAAGGTGTGGAGCGGGTGCGGGAGGAGAGGTAGTTTGGCGGGTGACATTGGAGGGAACATTTGTTGCACCTTTTCTAGGTAAGTACGTGGTGTGAGAATGTAGGAGGGGAGAAGAGACTAATTTTAGTATTTTTAAATAGGCACGTATGGACATGTTGGATTGTGGAAAGAAAATAGAAAAATTTCAAATATTTTTTATTGATGTTTCAAAATTGAAAATTCAGTTTTCAGCCTCAATATTGATAAATATTTTTGGACTACTCTCTAGGCTAATAATATTGCATCAATCCTTTATAAAGAAGGATTTTTAATTCTCCATGGAAATAACTTCGAAATAAAAATCCATTTTAACTTTTTTAATCGACCTTCCTGTTCTTTTCCCCGATTGACCTTTTCCCATTTTAACTATTTGTAAATATTTATAATTTCTGGGTATATTTGAACAAAAAATTAAATATTAATATTGCCAACACATTTGAAAGACCTTCGAGCTGCAGATTTTTTTTTTTCACTCTGCACAATTTTAAAGAATTGTTGTTGGTTTTTTTTTTTTTTTTTGTTCCATGCAATTAATTACACCGGCACAAATAACAACAGTGAACTGTAAATGTTGGTGAAAATGGCCCTGTGAAATGACCACAATTACTAACGGCAAATAAATATATGGCCCACTCGTTGGGTAAACAAATCGGTTTGGACCTCGCTTCCAATGTGAGCAAATATACGAAACCAATTTGTGGAGATTGTTTGCAAATAAAGCAATAAATTACACTAAGCGACGGAGAAATTCGAGGATTTTTTTTTGGACAAAATCTGTTTTTCGAAATCTTTGTTTGGACTTTGGTGCCTTATTTACCTAAAATCGGACGAAAATATATATGGGAGCTATATCTAAATCTGAGCCGATTTTCAAGAAATATAACACACGTCGTTCTAGGCTTCATTCAGAATGATATGCCAAATTTCGTGTAAATCGAAAGTTATATAGGGACTTTGGTGCACCATTTACATAAAATCGGACGAAAATATATATGGAAGCCATATCTAAATTTGAACCGATTTTCACGAAATTAAACACACATCTTTCCAGGCTTAATTCAGTACGCTGTGCCAAATTTAGTGCAAATCGAAGGATGTATAGGGACTTTGGAGCACTATTTACCTAAAATCGGACGAAAATATATATGGGAGCTTTATATAAATATGAACCAAATTTTCAGGAAATTTAACACACGTCGTTCTAAGCTTAATTCAGAATGCTATGCCAAATTTCGTGCAAATCGAATGATATATAGAGGACTTTGGTACACATTTACATAAAATCGGACAAAAATATATATGGGAGCTATATCTAAATCTGAACCGATTTTTCCCAATTTCAATAGGGTTCGTCCTTGGGCCAAATAAGTGAACTGTGTCAAATTTCATCCAATTCGGATCACAAATGCGACCTGTACTTTGTTAACAAAAATACATGGACGGACGGACAGACGGACATGCATAAATCGACTTAAAAAGTGATTCTATGCATATTCTCAATAGGAGCCACGTGTCTACCTCGTTTCCTTCTGGGCCTTCTGGGCTGGGGCATCCTCATCCATTCTCACAACATGACCTTGCCAACGTAGTCGCTGCATCTCAATACGTCTAACAATGCCGATGTCCGAAAATAGCTGGTACAACTCATGGTTCATTCGACGGCGATATTCACCATCAACGCAGATCAGCCCATAGATATTTCGGAGAATTTTTCTCTCAAACACTCCAAGTGCTGCCTAATCTGCTTGCGCAAGTACCCATGTTTCAGATCCGTATAACAGCATGGGTAGTATCAGCGTCTTGTAGAGTGTGAATTTGGTCTGCCGGGAGGTGGCCTTGCTTTTGAGTTATTCGCTCAGACCATAGTAGCATCGGTTGGCCATCACTATCCTTCTCCGAATTTCAAAACTAATATCATTCGCTTTATTTATGGCGGTACTAAGCTATATAAAATTTTTGACTACCTCGAAGTTGTAGTTCTCAAGTTCCACAGTTTGTCCGAGTCTACTGGACGTCTTGCGCGTTGATACCATAAGCTTGGTCTTCTCGCCGTTTACTGCCAGACCCACTTTGGCAGACTCCTTCTCAATTTGTTCAAAGGTGGCTGTTACCGCTCTCAATGTTCGACCCATTATGTCGATGTCATCGGCGTAGGCGAGTAACATGTGTTGTTTGGTGTACAGAGTGTCATTTCTGTTCACCTTTGCCCCTCTCGTATGACCTTTTCCAGCAAGATGTTAAAAAGGTCAAACGACAAACTATCACCATGTCTGAATCCTCGTTCGGTATTAAAGGGCTCCGATAGGTACTTTCCGACATTGACTGCAGATCTTGTGCCTGTTAAAGTTATGCTGCATAGTCGAATTAATTTTGCAGGAATTCCAAAAAAAAAATTTAAAGTCCACGCCATGTTGGAAGCTTTAAAAATATTAAAACCAGTAAGGAAATGAATCTTAACAATGAATCCTAACAGACGTCGCATTTTTAAAGGACCATTAAAATGAAATTGAATCTATAAACATGTCATTCTGCAACTGATACTAAATTTTTTCTTATGGTCAGATACAGAAGCTATATATAAATCTGTACCGATTTTCAGAAAACTAAACACACTTCATTCTATACCTAATTCATTACGATGTGCCAAATTAGGCCTTTGGTACACCATTTACATAAAATCGGAAGAAAATATATATGGAAGCTATATCTAAATCTGGACCGATTTTCAGGAAACTTAACACACATCATTCTAGACCTAATTCATTACGCTGTGCCAAATTTCGTGCAAATCGAAAGATATATAGGGACTTTGGTACACCATCTACATTAAATCGGACGAAAATATATATGGGAGCTATATCTAAATCTGAACCGATTTTCAGGAAATTTAACACCTATAATTATATACCTAATTCATTACGATGTGCCAAATTTCGTGCAAATCTAGAGATATATTGGGACTTTGGTGCACCATTTACCCTTAATCGGACGAAAAAATATATGGGAGCTATATCTAAATCTACCCTGTATCACAGTGTGATGAAGGATATAAAAATCCCCGCCTTTGTGGTATCTTTAAAAAATATTTTTTTAAAAGATCCCCGCCTTGGTGGAATCTTTAGAAGCTATTTTTTGTAGTCCTGTGTATTGATTTGTCATATTTTCAAATTTGTAATTGTAAACATGTGCCCGAGTAATGGCACACGTACTTTTCACACACACTCACATACCGACACACAAACAAATGTATGTTATTTATTGTGGTATTTTATGTAAATACAAACATATGTTTCAGTGGTATATATAAAAAGGACTTCGATCAAACCAACGGAAATCAGTGAAATCGACAACAGCAACAACAACGACAACAACGACGGCATCGACAATTCAATTCAAGGAGAGAGTAATGACTATCGACAAGGATGTGTGTCAAATGAAAACGTTTACAAATGATGATTGTTAAATACAATACAACAACAAATAAAACTTACAACAACAATTAAAAGAGAAATATGAATGCCACATGAATAGAGGAAAGGGTTATTTGTGTATTATTAAACGATTTTTTCGCGAATGTTTAAAAATTATTTTTTGACAGGACGATGTTTTTTTTTTAATTTATTTTTGACATCCATTCAGGGCAGAGATAAATTAAAAAGACGTGAATTTGGCTACGGATTTATGGTTAATAGAAGAATAAAAGACCTCGTCTCCAGATTCACTCCAGTAGATGAGCGAATTGCTATAATCCGCATAAAAGCGAAGTTCTTCTACATCAGTCTTATTTGCGCCCATGCTCCGACGGAAGACAAAGATGAACAGAACAAAGACATTTTTTACGAGCGCCTTGGAACTGCATATGATCGCAGCCCTGGTCATGACATTAAAATTCTACTAGGAGATTTTAATGCAAAAATCGGAAGGGAAGGTCCCACCGTCAAAAAATTCAGCCTCCATGGAGAAACATCCGACAACGACATGATGTTGATTAACTTCGCGGCAGCAATAAACATGGTAGTTAGCAGCACCAGATTCAAGCATCTCGATATACACAAGGCCACCTGGATTTCTCCTGATAAAGTAATGAGAAATCAAATTGATCATGTTGTGATAGACGGAAGGCATTCGTCCAGACGTTCGATCGATACGAGGAGCGAATATCGATTCGGACCATTACCTTGTAGCAGCCAAGGTTCGCACCCGTCTTAATGTAGCAGCAAATGTACGATCTAATGTAACACGGAAACTCGACGTCGAAAAGCTGCAAACACAACAGGTAACAGAGGCCTACTCAACTCAACTTACCCAACTGCTTGATGAAAGCACTTCTTGTCCCGATAATAGTATAGAAGAACAATGGTAAAGAATTGCCCACTATCTACAAACTCCATGAAGAAATCCATTGTACGATCAGAAGTGTCGTAATGCTACTGATGTGAAAAACGCAGCGTAAAGCGCAACCCTTTTTCTTTGCTTTTTCATAGTAGATGGATTTTCCGAGAGTGAGCAACTAACCCGACGCCTCAACCCATTTTTTATAGTTCTTATGGGTGAACTGGCGGCACATATTAGTTCACTATTTCACCGGCTGATGAAAATAGCTACCCAGGTGGCACCGCGGGGAGGTCAGTGTCCACAAAGATCAAGTCGAAGACAACATTGCCGAAAATGGTCTTTCAAATTGGAAAAACTGCGCAAAAGACCGACGCGCCTGGAAATCTTCTCTAAGTTCGGCATATGGAACGAAAGTTCTGTCACAAGCCAGCTAAAATAGTGCAACCCTGCAGACAGTACCAACACGTAACGTGATGTAGAATTATCGGGAGAAAAGGAGAGAGGAGAAACGTGTTTTCAGAAAAAAAGAAAGAACAAGGAAAACGTGAGCGTGAGCAAATCGAGATGTACAGGAGTCAGAATGAAGTCAGGAAATTTTTCCAACGAGTAAAACACCAAAACGAAGGTTTAGGTGCAGGCACATCCTCCAGTAGAGATGAAGAAGGAAACCTGGTGACAGATACAGACAGCGTGTTGAGGATCTGGAAGGAGCATTTGGAAAAGCTTTTAGTATCAAATAGTGGCGATGGAGAAGATACCCCAGAACCAATAAGAGATGTTGGTATAGAGTGTATACCACCTAGCAAAGATGAGGTTATACAAACAATTAATCGTCTGAAGAATAATAATGCAGCACGTACCGATGGATTACAAGCCGAACTATTCAGGACTGGTGGTCAGATGCTAGTAAGGAGCATGCACCAGCTGATTAGTACAATTTGTCTAGAGGAATGCATGCCCAATGATTGGAACCTCAGCATCCTGTGTCCCATGCACAAAAAAGGAGACAAAACGATATGGGCCAACTATAGAGGAATAAATATCCTTCCCATCGCATATAAAGTGCTATCCAGCTTGCTGTGTGAACGACTGAAGCCAACGGTCAATGTCATTATTCAAACATACCAAATCGGCTTCAGACCTGGCAAGTCCACCATTGACCAGATCTTCACTTTGCGCCAAATCCGGGAAAACCTCATGAAAAACACATCGACACATTCGACCTATTCGTCGACTATAAAACCGAATTTGAGAGCCCTATCCGTTCAGAGGTGTTTAAAGCCATGTCTGCGTTTGGCATTCCTGCAAAATTAATTCAGCTATGCAGGACAACATTAACTGGCACAAGATCAGCAGTTAAAGTCGGAAAGGACCTTTTGGAACCCTTTAATACCGAACGAGGATTCAGACATGGTGACAGTTTGTCGTGTGACCTTTTTAACATCCTGCCGGAAAAGGTCATATGAGAGGGGCAAACAACACATGTTACTCGCCTACGCCGATGACATCGATATAATGGGTCGAACATTGCGAGCGGTAACATCCACCTTTGAACAAATTGAGAAGGAGTCTGCCAAAGTGGGTCTGGCAGTAAACGGCGAGAAGACCAAGCTGATGGTATCAATGCGCAAGGCGTCCAGTAGACTCGGACCAACTGTGGAACTTGAGAACTACAGCTTCGAGGTAGTCAAAGATTTTGTATACCTTGGTACCGTCATAAATAAAACGAATGACATCAGTTTTGAACGGACTAGGATTGTGATGGCCAACCGATGCTACTATGTTCTTCGTAGGCAACTCAAAAGCAAGGCCACCTCCCGCCAGACCAAATTCACACTCTACAAGACGCTGATACTACCCGTGCTATTATATGGATCTGAAGCATGGGTACTTACGCAAGCAAAAGAGGCAGATCTTGAAGTGTTTGAGAGCGTAATTCTCCGAAGGATCTATTGGCCGATCTGCGTTGACGGTGAATATCGCCGTCGAATAAACCATGAGCTGTACCAGCTATTCTCGGACATCGATATTGTTAGAAGTATTGAGCTGCAGCGACTACGTTGGCAGCTATATGTTGTGAGACTGCATGAAGATGCCCCAGCCCAAAAAGGCATATAAAAACGAACCAGCTGATGGTTCACGCAGAAGGGGAAGGTCACGAATAAGATAGAAAGATCATGTGCAAGACAACATTGCCGAGTATGATCTTTCAAACAGGAAAAACTTCGCAAAAGACCGACGAGCCTGGAAATCTTTTTTTAAGCTCGGCTTATGGAACAAAAGTTCTGTCACAATTCAGCTAAGTAAGTAAGTACTCAAGGCGTGGATTTTTTAAAAATTATTTTTTCACATCTATTCAAGGCATTGATGGTTAAGAAATAATTTTTTGATATCCATTCAAGGCGTGGATTTTTAAGAAACTATTTTTCGGTATTCAAACACGGCTTAGATTTCTTAAAAATTATTTTTTGGTATTCAAACAAGGCGTGGATTTTTAAGAAATTATTTTTTGGTATTCAAACAAGGCGTGAATTTTTTTCGGCATTTCGATATTGAAACAGGGCATCCAACCTAGTCGTGGAATTTAAAAATATATATATATATTTCCCAATGCCCCAAAAATATTCCATTGAACTCCATGTCCTCTACTGACAAGAAAAAAGTCCTACAAATATTTCCATTGTTAATTCACTTTTGTTCAAATGTCAGAAAAAAGTTTTTATTGTTGTTGTTGCTGTTAAAAATTAAACCCGACAAAAATTCATATATTCGTGTTATCTCATCAAGAATTCAACAATTAAATTTTCATTATGATTTATGTATTTACAGTCGACTAACCAGCAGCCAAACAGCTACCGTCACCACCACGACCCACCCACCCCTTGGTGCGGCCTAAAACCAGTGGGAAAAATATTTAAAAAAACAAAATAAATTTAACAAAAACAAATTCCAACAACTAACAACCAACAAAAAAAAAAAACACTCACTTTTATAGTTGTAACAATTTGTTAACCAAAACACGTTGCCGTAGACCAAATTCACAAAAACAACGGCAGACTGGAACGACAACAACAACAGCTGCAGCAACAGCAACAACAACATCAACCAAACGAATCTGCCCGAAAATCTCCGTGCAGCACTAAAACTGCAACAAAATTGCCAAAATGGAATTATTTACGAATGAAAAGTTTTTGGATGTTGTTTTTTGGGGTTTTGAGAGCTCGGTTTATTTAGCGGTTGTTTGGTGGGAATAGGATGACAACAACAACATCCACGACAACAACAAATAGAAATAAAACTAAAACAAATATCTGTCTTTATATCTGCAGTCATGGGAAAAATATATATTTTGTTATAACTAAAACGAAAAAAAAATAAAAACAACAACAACAACTGACAACGGCACCAATCTAAATACCACCGAATAGAGGAATCATAACTTGAATATCAAAAATATGTATTTTTAAAAGATATAAATCCTTAAAAAAATATATGCCCTTTTCAAAGGCCACAGGATTGTTAATTTTTATACCCTTCACCACACTGTGGTACAGGGTATTATCTCTTTGTGCATATAGATAGATAGACCCATGGTTCCTTTTGAGAATATGCATAGAATCAATTTCTAAGTCGATTTATGCATGTCCGTCCATCCGTCCGTCTGTCTGTCTGTCCATTATAAATTGTAAACAAAGTATAGGTCGCATTTTTGAATCGAATTGGATGAAACTTGGCACAGCTCATTTATTTGGCCCAAGGATGAACCGTATTGAAATTGGGACAAATCGGTTCAGATTTAGATATAGCTCCAAAATTTTTCTTTTCTCCCGATTTAAGGTAAATGGTGCACCAAAGTACCTATATATCTATCGATTTCCACGAAGCCCAGAACGATATGTGTTAAGTTCCGTGAAAATCAGTTCTGATGTAGATATAGCTCTCATATATATTTTCGGCCGATTTTAGGTAAATATTGCACTAAAGTCCCTCTATATCCTTCGATTTACACGAAATTTTGCACAGCATACTCAATTAAGTCTAGAATGATGTGTGTTTAATTTCATGAAAATCGGTTCAGATTTAGATATAGCTCCCATATATATTTTCGGCCTATTTTAGGTCAATGGCGTACCAAAGTCCCTATATATCCCTCGATTTGCACGAAATTTGGCATAGCGTAATGAATTAGGTCAAGAATGATGTGTTTTAAGTTTCCTTAAAATCGGTCCAGAGTTAGATATAGCTCCCATATATATTTTCTTCCGATTTTATGTAAATGGCGCACCAAAGTCCCTATATTTCCTTCGATTTACACGAAATTTGGCACAGCGTACTCAATTAAGTCTAGAATGATGTGTGTTAAGTTTCGTGAAAATCGGTTCAGATTTAGATATAGCTCCCATATATATTCGTCCGATTTTAGGTCAATGTTGTACCAAAGTCCATATATATCATCCGATTTGCACAAAATTTGGAACAGCGTACTGAATTAGGTCTAGAATGATGTGTGTTAAGTTTCCTAAAAATCGGTCCAGATTTAGATATAGCTCCCATATATATTTTCGGCCTATTTTAGCTATATAATGCACTAATGTCCCTCTATATCCTTCGATTTGTACGAAATTTGGCATAGCGTAATGAATAAGGTCAAGGATGATGTGTGTTATGTTTCCTGAAAATCGGTCCAGATTTAGATATAGTTCCCATATATATTTTCGACCAATTTAGGTAAATAGTCCAGTTCCTATATATCCTTCGATTTACACGAAATTTGGCATAGCGTAATGAATTGGGTCTAGAATGATGTGTTTTAAGTTTCCTGAAAATCGGTGTAGATTTAGATATAGCTCCCATATATTTTTTCTTCCGATTTTATGTGAATGATGCACCAAAGTCCCTATATATCCTTCGATTTGCACGAAATTTGGCATAGCGTAATGAATTAGGTCTAGAATGATATGTGTTAAGTTTCCTGAAAATCGGCCCATATTTAGATATAGCTCCCATATATACATTTTCGTCCGATTTAATGTAAATGGTGCACCAAAGTCCCTATATATCTTTCGATTTGCACGAAATTTGGCATAGCGTAATGAATTAGGTCTAGAATGATGTGTGTTAAGTTTCCTGAAAATCGGTTCAGATTTCGATATAGCTCACATATATATTTTCTTCCGATTTTATGTAAATAGTGCACTTGTGTGTCCGATTGCCGCACAATTTTGTATAATGAACTGTAGTTAATCTCTGCCAAGTCTCATTGAAATCGGTTCAGATTTTGATATTGACACAAATTTTGCACAACGTACTGAAGTTAGTATAACCTAAAGGTAGGATATAAATGCTTCAACAATCTGGGTCTACGTACTGAAGTTACTATAATATAAGAAGCAACCCTATATCTGACCAAATGAAAAATTTAGTATAGGTGGCAGAATGACATGTTTATGGATCCATTTTCATGTTAATGGTCCTTCAGAAATTCGACGTCTGTTAGGATTCATCTGTTGAATATGCCAAAGTGGTGAAGGGTATCATATAGTAGGCCCCGTCCGACTTTACTACTTTCCTTACTGGTTTATAAAGTATTTTTGGTTAAAAATTATTTTTCGATATTCTAACATGGCTGGGATTTTTTCAAAAATTATTTTTTCGATATTCTCCAACAAGGCTTGGATTTTTTAAAAAAAAATATTTTAAAATTTAATTCCTAATTTCTTGATAATAATTAAATGAAATAAAACTTTAAAATTGACTTCAAATTACTTTTGTTGTTTTTTTTTTCAATTTATTTCTCCTTAAAGTTCAACAATAAGCCTTGTCAAATTGAGTTATTCTTGCTGTTGTTGTTTTTCCTTCCCATTTTGGGGAGAAAAGGACATCGCCTACAGACGCCTTAAATACTCCTCAAAAAAGTTTTGAATCCCTGACTGTCCAGCTGCGTTTCATTGTCACGGCCAGTCATTTAAATATTTTCCGCTTCGCTTTTTTCCTTCGCTCTTTTTTTAGTTTTTTTTTTCTTTTGACAATTTCTGTTGATTGTTTTCGTTGGACTTATTTTTGGGGGAATTACTTTACTTTGGTTGTAAATTAATGTTTTTTTTTGTTATTAAAGTACGAAAAATAGAAGAAATGCTTCTTATAGAAAGTAGAATAGGTTGAAGAAAAAAGAAAAGCTTATTTCCAGCTGCTGGTTTTCCATGTTTGTTAAATTCATTGGGGAAAAGGGGGGACTACAGAATTTTAAAGAAAAATATTAGCGATCTTATTTGTTGGGAAATGAAAAATGAAAATGCAGAAAACAACAACAATAATATGAGCAGGAGGAGATACTTTGGTTGTCATAAAAAAGTCTGTAGCCAGAATGGCAGGGCACTTTGATGGGTTTTTGTCGTTATGAACAAAGCCTTGCAAGGACACTGGATTATTATTTTATTAAGGAAATTAGTAAAGGATAGACAGCAATTTATACAAAAAACCAGTAAGGAAAGTAGTAAAGTCGGACGGGGCCGACTATATAATACCCTTCACCACTTTGGCTTATTCAACAGATGAATCCTAACATACGTCGAATTTTTGAAGGACCATGAAAATGGATCCATAAACATGTCATTCTGCCACCTATACTAAATTTTTCATTTGGTCAGATATAGAGTTGCTTCTTACAAGGGGACAAAATTATGTATATCAATTTAAATATGAAATATATATATATATATATATAAAGATCTAAACCGATTTCAACTAAACTTGTCACACGTTATTTTATAATAACTTCAGTACCTAGTGCAAAATTTTGTGCCGATTGGACCCACATTGTTGAAGCATTTATATCCAACCTCTAGGTTATACTAACTTCAGTTTGTTGTTCAAAATTTGTGTCAATTTTGTGCAAAATCGGACGAAAATATATATGTAGAAGCTATATAATTTTCAGGAAACTTAACACACATCATTCTAGACCTAATTCAGTACGCTGTGTCAAATTTCGTGCAAATCGAAAGATATATAGGGACTTTGATCCACCATTTACATTAAATCGGACGAAAATATATATGGGAGCTATATCCAAATCTAAATCGATTTTCACAAAACTTAACACACATCATTGTAGACCTAATTCAGTACGCTGTACCAAATTTCATGCAAATCGAAAGATATATAGGGACTTTGGTCCACCATTTACATTAAATCGGACGAATATATATATGGGAGCTATATCTAAATCTGAACCGATTTTCACGAAACTTCACACATATCATTCTAGGCCTAATTCAGTACGCTGTACCAAATTTCGTGCAAATCGAAAGATATATAGGGACTTTGGTCCACCATTTACATTAAATCGGACGAATATATATATGGGAGCTACATCTAAATCTCAACCGATTTTCATGAAACTTAACACACATCATTCTAGACCTAATTCTTTACGCTATGCCAAATTTCGTGCAAATCGAAAGATATATAGGAACATTGGTACACCATTTACCTTAAATCGGACAAAGACATATATGGGAGCTATATCTTAATCTAAACCGATTTTCACAAAACTTAACACACATCATTCTAGACCTAATTCAGTACGCTGCGCCAAATTTCGTGCAAATCGATAGATATATAGGGAGTTTGGTCCCCCATTTATCTTAAATCGGACGAAAATATATATGGGAGCTATATCCAAATCTGAATCGATTTTCACGAAACTTCACACATATCATTCTAGACCTAATTCAGTACGCTGTACCAAATTTCGTGCAAATCGAAATATATATGGGGACTTTGGTACACCATGTACATTAAATCGGACGAAAATATATATAAGAGCTATATCTGAAACTGAACCGATTTTTTCCAATTTCAATAGGGTTCGTCCTTGAGTCAAATAACTGATCTATGCCAAATTTCATCCAATCCGGATCATAAATGTGACTTGTACCTTGTTTACAATTTAACATGGACAGACAGAGGGACGGACATGCATAAATCGACACAGAGCGTGATTCTATGCATATTCTCAAAAGGAATCATGGGTCTATCTCGATTCCTTTTGCCTGTTACAAACATATGCACAAAGACATAATACCCTGTACCACAGTGAAGGTGAAGGGTATAATAAATAAATAAAAGAGTATTGAATTGAAAAGACGTCATGTCCGAAATAGACCCGCTCAACATAAATTGTTGTTTGTATTACAAAAAAGTAAAAAAAAAGCAGTGAGCGGACGGGGCCGACCATACGATACCCAACTACCACCGATGTTTAATCCGAGCCTGGGCAATATTTCATGATATTTGCCCCCTCTTGCCCGATTAGAGGTCAACCGCACCTCATCCTTAAATTTTCCGTATATTACAAATATTCAGTACAACCCTTCTAATTACTTGTCCAGATTCCCTTCACGGGGGTTGTGTTGTGATGTTCGGCTTATATTTGAATCGAAAACATATAAAAAAAATTAAGCTTTCGGTCCACTTCATCCCAAAATTTTAATCTAATCATCACCGAAAATTATAGTCCTTGATCATAACTTGAACTTCATGGAAAATTTCAAAGCGATCAGCACTATATTTCCGCCCTCTAATTTGGTAATGGGTTACTAAATACTATCTGAATACATAAGTACCTGTAAATATTTGAGTGTAAGCCCCACATCCTAGTACATACGAAAAAATAATTGGTATCAATTTAAAGATCAACCACTCCTCTTGGGTACACCATCAACTTCTCTGGTCTATATGCCTCTAGAGTAAATATAAGCGCCATAAAATACAAATTTTGGAATTTTTCACACAAAAGTAAGGGTCCATTTGACCCGCTAAATAATGACCAATCTTCATGAAAGCAGGCAAGCATATTCTTTGGCCCAATCCTCTTCTCCATGTAAAAATTCGCGATGTTCGGGATATATTTGCGGCCTCTAGAGCGACCAGAAATACCGACAAAAATTAACTATTTGGTCCATTTCATCCCATAAATATTAACCGATCTTTACCAAAAACAATAGGGGTCTTCATTGGGCCGAACCCATCCTACATGCAAAATTTCGTGATGATTGGTCCATAACTGTGGCCTCTATCGTGTTTACAATTTATAATGGACAGACGGACGGACACACATGTCTAGATCGACTCAGCTAGTGGAGATATGACGATCAGTATACTTAATCGTGGGTCTAAGATCAATTTTTCGCGGCTTTGCTTGGGGCTGCTCAAAGCTATAATACCCTGACAACATAGTTGTGTAGGGTATAAAAACAATATTTAAATTCATCATAATGTTTTGAAAATCGAAATTTGTATTCTCTTCCGATTTCATATTTTATGTATATTTTTATAGATGACATATTTTATTTAATAGTTTCTCTTAGGTCCGCCGCTACACTGTTTGGTATTTAATTCTTCGGATGTATACACGCTTGCCCTATATATAGAAACATATAAATTGTTTTCTTTATGATTTTCACTGATTCATCATAGTGGACATTAGCGACAACTAGAAAAAAATAGTTTTTTTTTGTTTGTCGCCGAACACGACGCTATCAGTCATAACCATTCACAAAACAGCAGATTTAAATATTGGACCTAATGATGAGCTAATGATTCACCATGTAGTCTCTCACTAGTCTCGTTTGAATATCAAAAAAAAATAATTTTTTAAAATAGCCACTTTCTTACTTAGCTGGCTTGCTACAGAACGGTTGTTCCATAAGCCGAGTTTAAAATATAATCAAACAGCTTCGGTCTTGTGGCAAATCCACCAATTTGGAAGACCACGTTCCAAAATGTTGTTTTCTACTTGGACTTTCCATTTAATTCGTGCCCTTCCCCTTCTACGGGAACCATCAGTCGGCTCGCTTTTATATGCCTTTTGAGCTGGGGCATTCTCATTCATTCGCACAATATGGTCTAGCCACCGTAGTCGCTGCAGCTCATTATGACTGACTATGTCAATGTCCGCGTATAAATTGTAAAGATCGTGGTTCATTCGACGCCGATATTCTTTCGGATAATTTTTCTTTCAAACACCCCAAGAGCTGCCTCATCTGCTTGCGCAAGTACCCATACTTCAGATCCATATAATAGCACGGGTAGTATCACCGTCTTGTAAAGTGTGAGTTTGGTCTGGCAGGAGGTGGCCTTGTTTCTAAACTGCTTACTTAGACCATAGTAGCATCTGTTGGCCATCACAATCCTTCTCCGAATTTCAAAACAGATGTCATTCATCATTTTATCATTTTATTTATAGCGGTACCAAGGTATATAAGATCTTTAACTACCTCGAAGCTGTAGTTCTCAAGTTCCACAGTTGGCCCGAGTCTACTGGACGTCTTGCGCGTTGATACCATCAGCTTGGTCTTCTCGCCGTTTACTGCCAGAATCACTTTGGCAGACTCCTTTTCAATTTGTTCAAAGGTGGCTGTAACCGCTCTCAATGTTCGACCCATTATGTCGATGTCATCGGCGTAGGCGAGTAACATGTGTTGTTTGGTGTACAGAGTGCCATTTCTGTTCGCCTTTGTGTCTCGTATGACCTTTTCCAGCAGGATGTTAAAAAGGTCACATGACAAACTGTCACCATGTCTGAATCCTCGTTCGGTATTAAAGGGTTCCAAAAGGTCCTTTCCGACTTTAACTGCTGATCTTGTGCCTGTTAAAGTTATCCTGCATAGGCGAATTAATTTTGCAGGAATGCCAAACGCAGACATGGCTTTAAACACCTCTAAACGGATAGGGCTGTCGAATTCGGCTTTATAGTCGACAAATAGGTGATATATGTCGATGTGTTTTTCGTGGGTTCTTCCCCGGATTTGACGCAGAGTGAAAATCTGGTCAATGGTGGATTTGCCTGAAGCCGCATTGGTATGATCCAATAATGTCATTGGCCATTGGCTTCAATCGTTCACACAGGACATTGGATAGCACTTTATATGCGATTGGAAGGAGACTTATTCCTCTATAGTTGGCACATATCGTCTTGTCTCCTTCTTTGGGCACAGGACACATTATGCTGAGGTTCCAATCATTGGGCATGCATTCCTCTAGCCAAATTTTACTAATCAGCTGGTACATTCTTCTGACCAGCATCTGGCCACCAGTCGGGAATAGTTCGGCTGGTAAGCCATCAGCTCCTGCTGCTTTATTGTTCTTAAGCCGATTGATTGCTATTCTGACCTCATCTTGGCTAGGTGGTAAACACTCTATACCGTCATCTCTTATTGGTTCTGGGATATCTTCTTCAACGCCACTATTTGATACCAGAAGTTTTTCGAAATTCTCCTTCCAGATCCTCAGCACTCTGTCTGTATGTATCACCAAATCTCGATTTGCTCACGCTCACGTTTTTCTTGTTCTTTCTTCTTTTTTCTGAAAATATGTTTCTCCTCTCTCCTTTTCTCCCGATAGCTCTCCATCACGTTACGTGTTGCTACTGTCTGCAGGGTTGCCCCATACGCTGCGTTTTTCACATGGGTAGCATTACGACACTCCTGATCGTACCACGGGTTTCTTGGTGGTGGTTTTTGGTACCTGAGTGTTGCTTTTGCTGCTGTTTGTAGGGAGTGGGTAATTCTTTGCCATAGTGCTTATACATTATTATCGGGACAAGAAGTGATTTCTACAAGCAGATGGGTAAGTTGAGCGGAGTAGGCCTCGGCTACCTGTTGTGTTTGCAGCTTTTCGACGTCGAGTTTTCGTGGTGTGTTAGATCGCACCTTTAAAAAATCCACGCATTGTTAGAATACCAAAAAATAATTTTTAAAAAATCCACGCATTGTTAGAATACCAAAAAATAATTTTTAAAAAATCCACGCCTTGTTAGAATACCAAAAAATAATTTTTAAAAAATCCACGCCTTGTTAGAATACCAAAAAATAATTTTTAAAAAATCCACGCCTTGTTAGAATACCAAAAATAATTTTTAAAAAATCCACGCCTTGTTAGAATACCAAAAAAAAATTTTTAAAAAATCCACGCCTTGTTAGAATACCAAAAAATAATTTTTAAAAAATCCACGCCTTGTTAGAATACCAAAAAATAATTTTTAAAAAATCCACGCCTTGTTAGAATACCAAAAAATAATTTTTAAAAAATCCACGCCTTGTTAGAATACCAAAAAATAATTTTTAAAAAATCCACGCCTTGTTAGAATACCAAAAAATAATTTTTAAAAAATCCACGCCTTGTTAGAATACCAAAAAATAATTTTTAAAAAATCCACGCCTTGTTAGAATACCAAAAAATAATTTTTAAAAAATCCACGCCTTGTTAGAATACCAAAAAATAATTTTTAAAAAATCCACGCCTTGTTAGAATACCAAAAAATAATTTTTAAAAAATCCACGCCTTGTTAGAATACCAAAAAATAATTTTTAAAAAATCCACGCCTTGTTAGAATACCAAAAAATAATTTTTAAAAAATCCACGCCTTGTTAGAATACCAAAAAATAATTTTTAAAAAATCCACGCCTTGTTAGAATACCAAAAAATAATTTTTAAAAAATCCACGCCTTGTTAGAATACCAAAAAATAATTTTTAAAAAATCCACGCCTTGTTAGAATACCAAAAAATAATTTTTAAAAAATCCACGCCTTGTTAGAATACCAAAAAATAATTTTTAAAAAATCCACGCCTTGTTAGAATACCAAAAAATTATTTTTTAAAAAATCCAAAAAAATAATTTTTAAAATATCCACGCCTTGTTAGAATATAAAAAAATAATTTTTAAAAAATCCACGCCTCGTTAGAATACCAAAAAATAATTTTTAAAAAATCCACGCCTTGTTAGAATACCAAAAAATAATTTTTAAAAAATCCACGCCTTGTTAGAATACCAAAAAATAATTTTTAAAAAATCCACGCCTTGTTAGAATACCAAAAAATAATTTTTAAAAAATCCACGCCTTGTTAGAATACCAAAAAATAATTTTTAAAAAATCCACGCCTTGTTGGAATACCAAAAAATAATTTTTAAAAAATCCACGCCTTGTTAGAATACAAAAAAAAAATAAATAATTAAAAATTAATTTGCCTTCCCAATATGTATTTCATTAAGTGCCTAAAAGTAGGCAATAGTTTTTAATTTAAAGCTCCTTTATGTGATTGTCGAATCACCCTGTGAGCAATGCCTGTTAATTTAATTGTATATTCGAATTTCTTTCAAAACTAGCATTTTGATAAAATTGAAATACATAATTTGTAATGTTGAGTATTTTCGGAACGAAGCTATTCTCCGAACTGAAATGATTTTTATGAGCACTTTTCCTATTAAACTGAATGTTGTATACACACATAACATATATAAATACATATTCTGTTTATGGTTTATTTTATTATTTATGACAATATTGGTTGACTGCCTTGAAGCATACATTCATACACACACACACATAAAGATATCTTTCATGGAATATGAAATGTATTTGTCTGAACAAATGAACTTGGTTTTGATATTCCCAATTTAAGGCATCCATTCTTCTATAACCCATTCAGCACTATACATGTGATTGGAGTCATAGCTTCAAGGAAGGACATTACATGATTTGGAATGTTTCCTTGTTGTTATTGTATACCTTCAGTTTTTTTTATTTTTTTTTTGTTGTCATGCCACAATCAATGAATGTCAGCATAATTTCAAATATGCTCCAGGGTCATTTGCTCGTTTAGCGGACGTTTATTGGCAAAATAAAAACACCACCCCACACCATTCCTTTACACTATGAACCACACATCCAGTTGTTGCCAGGACTTGATTTTATTGTTGTCGGGTTTTTTTTACTATTTTTGTTGTCATTACTACTACAGTTCACACACATGTTGGTTTTATTGCCTTTTCGTTGATGTTGTTGTTGTTGCTGGCATTTTTATTATATATTTATGAGTGTAAGTATGCATTTGATGCTTGATTTATGTCAAATCAAACATCATTGTCATCACCATAATCATCAAACATGGTAGCTATCATCGAGTCTGGGGAGGAAGGACACAGCCTCCCACACACACACACTCACACAATGATTCCCATTAAGTCACACATAAACTAGTCGTCTGATGGCATTTTTGTGGTCCCACCAAAAAATCCATTAAGGGAACCCCCCCCCCATTCTCGATTTGAATTTTTTAAGATTTTCAATGGGCTGGTAAATCAATACCAATGCTTGTTAAGGTTTGTAACTTTGCACATATATAATTGAAGATTTAAAAAAGAAGAAAAATAATTTACAAAAAATTTTTGTTATTGTTTTGTTGTTGTTTTTTGTAATTAAAGAAAAGTCCTTATTTTTGATGGCGGGCATGATAACTCCTCACTGGAACATCGGAATCCGAAAATTCCAACGGTGTTAGAAAGAGTACATGTCTGGCTCTCGTATGAACTAGGATTATTGACTTCGCTCTAAAATTAACAAAATGGTGGGCCTTTGAAAAAATATTTTTGGAAAATCGCCGATTTTTGACCAAAAACCAAATTAAAAAATAAGGAAGATCTTCACCGATTGGCTTTATCCTAGTTCATACGATAGCTATACACTCCCAGAGAAACGATGCAAAATTTGGAACCGATTGGATTATTAGTTTTTGAGTTCGCAAAAAAATGTTTAGAGAATAACGCGTTTAAAGTTTGAGAAACCCTTTAGCCGTCACTTGATGCTGACACACTAAATCGGATATATCTTCAACAGTTCTTGAGATTTTCACTTGAAATTTTGTAGAGACATTCTTTAATCAGTGTAGATTCGAATTATATCAACAAAAATTTTGACCCCGAGAATGGGGGGGTCCCCTTAAATCAACACAGCATTGATGTCACTCAGCTCGATTCATAGATCATTGGAACAATTGGCAGCGTTTAAAATTTATTGGCAGATATATATTTTGACACATGATATATTCCAAAGAGGGAGGGGGAGGGAAGAAAGAAAAGAGGAAAGCTTGGAGCATGGAGTTTTCCAAATTAGGTCCACTAAAAATTTCTCTTGAGGTACTTTCGAGGCCGTTAAAAAACATTTTCACCATCCATTCAATGAGTGGACTTTAAGAGACTCTCTTCAGCTCTTTTATAGAGTCTACCTAGTAATGCTCGCCAACAGAGTTTTCCATCAAAATATGGACCTAAAAAAGTATTTTTAACGCCCAGCCAAAGGCGTGAATTTCTGTAGTCCCACCGAAAAAATCCACTTTATTTTCACATTGATTTATACAAAAGAGGAAAGGAGGGAAGAAAGAAGAAAAACTCGGAGCTCAGTTCATATAGAGACTACCTTCTATTCAGAATATCTATAGAGACCCACTGCTCTTCAGCAGGTCTTTAGAATCTATAAAATAGTCTTGGGCAATCTCGTTCAATTCAGTGATCGAAAGAACTAGATCTTTTTATTCCCTACACAAC
>NW_026886445.1:0-75913 GCF_032173495.1 Musca vetustissima | reverse complement strand
TTTCATATGGATCAAACAATATACATACATATATGTATACAATACTATATTTTAGTAAATATCTTTGTACAGAATAAATTTTATCAAATATTTCAAATTTTCGAAAAACTGTTATACAATCTAATTTGCTATATATACGTAACTAGGCATATAGATTATACTTTTTGAAATAACTATATACTGGCAGGGGACAATTTCCCTTAAACATGCCCATGTTAAATTCACTAGACTAGGGCATGATGTGGTAACTAGTGGTAGTTACAAGTAATTAGTAAAATCACTAGTTCATAACCAGTTACACTAACTACTGGGAACATTTCTTCAAAGTAAATGAAGGTTGAGAGGTAAACATTATGCGTATTTTTTATATCGGAAATTTTACATAAATTTAATGGTAAATAGTTTCTGAAATATATTTTTCATGAATTCGTTAATTTTTACCAAACCTAAATTGATGCAATTCTGATACGGCAAAACAACGTTTGGCGGGTCTGCTAGAATTATATATTATTTTCGATCAAACTCCGTCGCGCAGTCACATCACTCATTTGTAGATTTAAATTTGTTTTTTCCTTTCAGTGGACGCTGAAGGGTTCATTCTACTGAATCGTACTAGGCATCTTGGGAACACACAATATACTGTATGTTTTAAAACATTTAAAAATAACAGCAAAAAATGAATTAAAAAACATTTCTGCAAAATACTTTGGAGAATAAATAATTTAAATATAAGGTGTTGTTTCCTACTAATGTAGGAAAATATATGGTAGATACGCAATTGAAGTATATATGTTTGGACATAGTTAGGCGGGAAAGACCATTTACAGATGACACTTTTATAAAAATTATTCTTTTGAAAACTATAGCATAATTCATAAACGAGTTTGTTTCCAAGCACTCTGCAATTGAAATTGCTGAGCCAATTATAAACCAGTAAGGAAAGAGCAAAGTTGGACGGGGCCGACTATATGATACCCTTCACCACTATGGGTATATTAAACAGGAATATTAGCATGAAATTGGATGAAATAAAATATGTGATATTTATCTAAATATAAATCTACCTAGATCTATCGATAAAGTATGTAAATCGACTTCAAACAAATATAAATAGGTCATACGTTGGGCTATGTCTGTACTTCTAGAAAACGCAACTATATAATTTTATGTTCAATTTTGTACGTTGTGCAAAATTTGATGTCAATCTGACTAACATGAGGAGTTTGATGCCCAATTTACTTGAAATCCGGCGAAAATATATGTGGGAGCTCTATCCAACTTGTACTAATTTCAGAACGTTTTGTTCCTATTGGTTCCGTAGTACGTCAATTACTTAAAATCAATCTATAATAAAAGGGAGCTATATCTAAATCTGGACCGATTTTGACGAAACTTGGCAGACATCATTCTAGGCTCAATTAAGTACGTTATGCCAAATTTTGTGCAAATCATATATCTTTCGATTTGCACAAAATTTGGGACTTTGGGGCACCATTTACATGAAATCGGACGAAACTATATATGGGAGCTATATCTATATCTGGACCGATTTCCTCCAAACTTGGCAGACATCACTCTAGGTTTAATTCAGTACGTTACGTACGTTTAATTCATACGTTTGTGCAAATCGAAAGATATATAGCGACTTTGGTGCACCATTTACATGAAATCGGACGAAACTATATATGGGAGCTATATCTAAATCAGGACCGATTTTCTCTGAAACTTAGTAGACATCATTCTAGGTTCAATTCAGTACGTTATGCCAAATTTCGTGCAAATCGAAAGATATATAGGGACTTTGGGGCATCATTTACATGTAATCGTAAGAAACTATATATGGGCTCCCATATATAGTTCAATAGCCTTTACTAAAGAAGGCCGGAATATTTTTGCAGTATGTGAGAAAATATCGATTGATATTGGTATTTATTATATCAAATCGATTGTTCGAGTAGTGTAGAATATATTTCATCAAAAAATATATCAGTCACAACAGAACGTACAGAGATCAAGGCCTATGTTGACGAGTAAAGGTTTCTGGCACACAGCAGCATGATTGATGGCCAACTCTTGACCCTTAAAATCTATTGAACATGACAATATTTTTCCAAAATAATATTTTATAATATTTTATGAAGTCAACATAGTACTGTACCAACTTTTAGCAATTTTGATAGATTTTACAGATTTTTTCAGATATTTTCATCTGCAAATGATTCTATCAGTTTCCATAATTTAACTAAATTAAAGAGCTTTTTTTAAAAATATTTTCAAAAAATGCAGTAAAGTAAAAAAATCACACAATGTTTTAATTATATGGCCACTTCAAAATCGATGTATTTTCATAAAAACCGTTATTTGTGGAAAAATGCATGCAATAATTTTCTATTTTCGCACTAATTCTCTTAATTGCAGTATATCGAAGTGTTCTGAATTAAAAAATTTCAAAAATACTTCAAACGAATCGAGGGTTGATCAAAAAATGTTTACCACAGTAAATGTTTTAATTCTGTGACCACCACTGTATATCTAAATCTGGACCGATTTTCACGAAACTTGGCAGACATCATTCTAGACCTAAATGATTAGGCTGTACCAAATTTCGTGCTAATCGAAAGATATTTAGGGGCCGTTTACATTAAATCGGTTAAATATATATATGGGAGCTATATCTAAATCTGAACCGATTTTTCCCAATTTCAATAGGGTTCGTCCTTGGGCCGAATAAGTGACCTACGCCAAATTTCATCCAATTCGGATCATAAATGCGACCTGTACTTTGTTTACAATTTAACATGGACAGACAGACGGACGGACGGACGGACATGCATAAATCGACTTAGAAAGTGATTCTATGCATATTCTCAAAAGGAACCATGTGTCTATCTCGATTATTTTTGCCTGTTACAAACATATGCACAATGACATAATACCCTGTACCACAGTGTGGTGAAGGGTATAAAAAGTTTCGCGGTAGAATTAACTCATTTACCCCGTGAAAGAAGTTAACTACGTTTTCGTTAGACAATATAGATCTGGCATTTTTAGCCGATGTTTCCGACTTATTGAATCGAGCAAGCAACCGATTTCATTAAAACTTTTCGTCCAAACATAGTTTAAGGGGACCCCCCCATTCTCGGGGTCAAAATTTTTGTTGATATAATTAGAATCTACACTGATTAAAGATTGTCTCTACAAAATTTCAAGTGAAAATCTCAAGAACTCTTGAAGATATAGCCGATTTATTGTGTCAGCATCAAGTGACGGCTGAAGGGCTTCTCAAACTTTAAACGCGTTTTTCTCTAAACATTTTTTTGCGAATGGCGGGCACGATAACTCAAAAAATAATAATCCAATCGGTTCCAAATTTTGCAACGTTTCTCTGGGAGTGTATAGCTCTCGTATGAACTAGGATGAAGCCAATAGTTGAAGATCTTCCTTATTTTTTAACTTGGTTTTTGGTAAAAAATCGGCGATTTTTCAAAAATATTTTTTCAAAGGTCCACCATTTTGTTAATTTTAGAGCGAAGTCAATAATCCTAGTTCATACGAGAGCCAGACATGTACTCTTTCTAACACCGTTGGAATTTTCGGATTCCGATGTTCCAGTGAGGAGTTATCATACCCGCCATAAAAAATAATGACTTTTCTTTAATTACAAAAAACAACAACAAAACAATAACAAAAATTTTTCTTCTCTTTTAAATTTTCAATTATATATGTGCAAAGTTACAAACCTTAACAAGCATTTGTATTCATTTACCAGCCCATTGAAAATCTTGAAAAATTAAAATCGAGAATGGTTGGGATTCCCTTAAGTTCGAAGATGGGGAATATGGCTCCACTCCTTCTGGTACCTCCCCCACAAAATGGTCAACATGCAAACAGACTATCTGATTCCAACGAAACTTTGTACAGCCTAGTATCTTTACCAAGCCTAGATCAAGTTTGATGTTGGGACCCACTGGTCCACTCTTTATCGTACCTCCCCCACAGAGGGTCAAAATTTTCAATATTTATTATACCAATATCAAGCTAACGGAATGTGCGTTTTGAACCCAACTTTGAACATTGTGTTAAAAATTAATTTTATAATAACGTGCAAATGAACTGTCCGATGTTAATGAAACTTTGTACAACCTATTATCTTTACCAAGCCTAGATCAAGTAGGAAGATGGGACCCATTGGTCAACTCCTTCTCTTACCTCCCACAAAATGGTCAAAATTTTAAATATTTGTAAATCCAATATAAGGCGAATGGAAGGTCCGATGAGAACCAAACTTTGCACAACCCATTATCCTTATGAAGTCTAGATTAAGTCCGAAGATGGGACCCATTGGTCCACTCCTTCTGGTACCTCCCCCACAAATGATCAAAGTTCTGTCGGCAACACCGATTGACACTTTTTTACTTGTTTTATATTACAAATTGAAGATGAGAACCAAAGGAAGTAGAACTCATTCAATTTTGCAGTGATCAAATTGTCATTGGAATGTATTTATAATTATAAATACAATTTTGGGGGTTCAAAATATCCGACAGTGGCACATCATGCAATACAGATTGACTGGGACGAATTGAGGAGGATGGTGTCCTCGATGAAGTAAATATGGAAGTAAATATTTACTGGTTGAAGAAGGAGTCACAACAACGATACGAATGTACCAATAGCCATAACTACGTTATTTCAGTGTGGACAATGTTAGGTTGGCATCAATAAAATGTTCTTATGAATACTTCACATAAGTTTTCGATAAAATATTATACCCCATCAAACAAATTTATTCGATTTAAAAAATCTTTGAGTTGAAATTAAATCAGACTATCACGAAATTAAGCAATATATTGAATTTTTTTATATTTTTCGCATGTACCGAATATATGACGACAAAAGCTACCTTAAAACTATATCTAATAATTTACCACAAGAAGAACATAAATATATATAGATAATGGAAACTGTACGTCATATGGACATAAATTATGCTTCTATATAGTAATTTACATGACAGGAAATATTCCAAAATAAAATTATTTTGATTTATATTTTAATAATTGGTCTACATCTATTTTCCTTCTCATAGTTTTTACATAAAACGGAATCAAACAATATACGGAAACCCCGTTAAGGAAACTGCTAGTGAGCTTCAGATGATAAACACCGATGAAGGGGAAGAGGTTCATTCCATGAAAGTGTGAGTAGAAGTACAATCTGGTGCTTTATGATAACGAATTTCAAATAGCAATATGTTTACATATATTATGCATAGCTCTTACAGAGAGAAATTTGGTCGAGTAAAAATGGTAAACAGGAATGCCATTGGCGTTTATGTTGATTTTGAAGTATTGCCATCTAATTTTACTAGATTTGCGTTGCCGAACTTTTCAAATTATTTTGTACTCTGAAGGCAATATTGATATGTTTCCCTTTTACTAGATTTACTATTAAAAAAGTACTGGAACAGACCAATTGTCTTAATGGGCTTTAGACGTCAAATAAAATCTACTCCAATTAGGTTATAATATAGGAGGTGATGCAAATGTGGTATACTCATTTGTTTTTAGATTGCGAAATTTTTATTTTTTATCCGATTAAATTGAAATTTTGCAATTAACATGCTGATTCATGGTAGACTCTCGTAGAGTACAAATGTTTCAAATAGTAATGAGATTTTGTCTTGTTCTGGCTTTTTTTCATGCAGACTCAAGGTATACCACATTACCTGCACTTGTGTTTACTGAATAAACGTACAGTTTTTTTTTTAAATTGGTAAATATGTGGTCAATTGAGCATATTATTTGATTTTTAGTACTTACTAATTTTTTAATGCTTTAATAATAAAGATTAAAATACATTTTTAAAACAAAAACATATTTTTAAACGTCAACCGATAAAAGTCAATTTCATGAAAAATTTAATTTTTGCTACTGATTCTCAACCTGAGTTAAATAAATTAAACAGATCATTGCTATCTTATTTATACCCTTCACCACACTGTGGTACAGGGTATTATGTCTTTGTGCATATGTTTGTAACAGGCAAAAGGAAACGAGATAGACACATGGTTCCTTTTGAGAATATGCATAGAATCACTTTCTAAGTCGATTTATGCATGTCCGTCCGTCCGTCTGTCTGTCTGTCCATGTATTTTTGTGAGCAAAGTACAGGTCGCATTTATGATCCGAATTGGATGAAATTTGGCACAGCTCATTTGTTTGGCCCAAGGACGAACCCTATTGAAATTGGGAAAAATCGGTTCAGATTTAGATATAGCTCCCATATATATATTTAACCGATTTAATGTAAACGGTCCCTATATATCTTTCGATTTGCACGAAATTTGGTACAGCATAATGAATTAGGTCTAGAATGATGTCTGCCAAGTTTCGTGAAAATCGGTCAAGATTTAGATATAGCTCCCATATATAGTTTCGTCCGATTTCATGTAAATAGTGCCCCAAAGTCCCTATATATCTTTCGATTTGCACGAAATTTGGCATAACGTACTGAATTAAGCCTCGAGTGGTGTCTGCCAAGTTTCGAGAATATCGGTCCAGATTTAGATATAGCTCCCATATATAGTTTCGTCCGATTTCATGTAAATGGTGCACCAAAGTCGCTATATATCTTTCGATTTGCACGAAATTTGGTACAGCCTAATCATTTAGGTCTAGAATGATGTCTGCCAAGTTTCGTGAAAATCGGTCCAGATTTAGATATAGCTCCCATATATAGTTTCGTCCGATTTCATGTAAATGGTGCACCAAAGTCGCTATATATCTTTCGATTTGCACGAAATTGGGCATAACGTACTGAATTGAGTCTAGAATGATGTCTACGAAGTTTCGAGAAAATCGGTCCAGATTTAGATATAGCTCCCATATATAGTTTCGTCCGATTTCATGTAAATGGTGCACCAAAATCCCTATATATATTTCGATTTGCACGAAATTCGGCATAACGTACTGAGTTGAGCCTAGAGTGATGTCTGCCAAGTTTTGAGAAAATCGGTCCAGATTTAGATATAGCTCCCATATATAGTTTCGTCCGATTTTATGTAAATGGTGCGCCAAAGTCCCTATATATCCTTCGATTTGCACGAAATTTGGCATATCGTAATGAATTACGTCTAGAATGATGTGTGTTAAGTTTACTGAAAATCGGCCCAGATGTAGATATAGCTCCCATATATAATTTTGTCCGATTTAATGTAAATGTTGCACCAAAGTCCCTATATATATTTCGATTTGCACGAAATTTGGTATTGCGTAATGAATAAGGTCTAGAATTATGTGTGTTAAGTTTCGTGAAAATCGGTTCAGATTTAGATATAGCTCCTATATATTTTTTCTTCCGAGTGTGTGTAAATTGTGCACTAAAGACCCAAAGTTTGTCTGATTTCCACACAATTGGTACAATGAACTGTAGTTACTATAATACATTTCCTTTACATTGCTTTATATAATTTTGTCCCATTGTAAGAAGCAACCCTATATCTGACCAAATGAAAACTTTAATGTAGGTTACAGAATGACATGTTTATGGATCCATTTTCATGTTAATGGTCCTTCAAAAATTCGACGTCTGTTATGATTCATCTGTTAAATATACCCAAAGTGGTGAAGGGTATCATATAGTCGGCCCCGTCCGACTTTACTGCTTTCCTTACTGGTTTTTTTTTAGAACAGCAAACGATAGAATATTTTTCAGTTATTCTAAATTTTTCAGTTTACAAAAGAAGTGACTATACCACATTACCAACCTATACCACATTTGCATCACCTCCTCTAGGGTCGACCCGACCGTCTATTTTACTTATTTAACTTGTTTTTATAAGGCTAAGACAAATTATTTAATCAACACATTTATAATGCTTATAAATGCATCTCTATATCTCTCTTCGTAACACTGTTCCTTTTAGCAAAAACTAATTGTTAACGCTTTTCAGTTTGTTTTGTTTTTTTATTTAATTTCTGTGTCAACATCATCGCATTGAATATTGTCAAGTCATTAAAATGTGATTGAAACAATCACATGTTTCACATGTTCATCGTCGTTCTGCTCTTAATTTAGTGACAATGACAATTCGCGTTTTGTTTTCTTTTTTGTCGTTGGTGTTTGTTTTATTGTGGATTTTAAAAGCTTGACTGGTGCTTCTGTTGTTATTGTCACTGTTCTCACTTGTCATTATCGCGGTTGTGGTTGTCGTTCTTTTTATTGTTGTTCTGATCAAAACAAAACAGCAAGTCGTGAAGTCTTAAATGGTCAATAAATTGAAATTGATTTAAAATTAAATTAAAATCAATTTTTATTTGGATATTTTTAGTTGAATTTTTCGCCAATCATTGATGGATGCATGCAATGCGTGAATGGACAATAGATTGATGTTTTGTTGTTGTCACCTAATTGTCAATAAAATTATATAATGTAAATCATACAATAAAGGTAAGGCCATCGACAGATGCCAGTCGAATTGTTTATGTTACGTATTGATTTCCCATGACCTGAGAGAAATTGGAGGTAAGTTGCAGTGTTGAACTTGAGAGTATTGTAGAGTGGAAAATATCACTTTTGTCTTTAATTTAATTATATGAAATATCATTTTTTGTATACACGTAACTGATATAGATTTAAAATACCTAAGCAACTTTGTCAGAACATCTAAATTTAATAAGGCAATATTTGTGTACTAATGAACACTGATGTAACGTGGGTCGATGTCTTGAAAGACTATTACTGTTTTTCTAACCACCTTTTAATAGAAATAATTTTAATAGAATATTTTTTACAACAAAATGATAAATTAGTTCAACTAATATTTGCTGTGTGATCGGAAAGATATTAATACGTTGACGGACAGTAGACACAAGTGAAATTCGAAAACATCACACTAGGCTTCTACTTGTACGCTGGTCAATGCACATTTGTGCTGCTACAGCCGTCATGTCACATAGTGAACTTAAACTTGACGGCTATAGACGCAACTGTCCGTCAACGTGTTAAGAAATAGTCATAGAATTTGGAAGGTTATATTCTATGTTCGGATCAGTGAGTCACAGTCAAAAAGTATCCACTGAATAAAATGTTATTCTTTTTTATATGTGAACATAAACATCCTCCTTTAAAATTAATGAAATAATATTATTTATATATATATTTATTATCTAAATTCAATATAAAAAAATTATTGTTGCACAAAAGCAATTTCAACAGTACAATGAAAAATATCCACCGGTATTATTTACAACTTAATAACGGTTAAAAGCCAATCTTCTCATGGAATATCGATTAAAATATTGCATCAGATATTGTTTTACATTTTACGCGTGAATTTGCTTATTTGGTTAGCCATCCTGAGT
Source organism: Musca vetustissima (assembly GCF_032173495.1). NCBI lineage: Eukaryota > Metazoa > Arthropoda > Insecta > Diptera > Muscidae > Musca > Musca vetustissima. The sequence goes on along the minus strand of NW_026886445.1, from coordinate 66,548 downwards.
ATTTGAGACAATGGGACGCAACACAACGATTGCCGAGAGCAAATTAGTTATTCACCATGCTGAAATGGGAAAATCTCAACGGAAAATAGCGAAAATACTCAATATTATTCGATCCGTGGCGTAGAGGATGACAGACACCAATCAACGGCTCTGATTGGCTTTAGCATGGCGAAGTCCAGGCTTATCTTGGCCCCTTTTTCATCTCAATTGTGGACACTGACCTCCCGTTGAAATAGTGAGCTAATATGTGCCGCGAGTTCACCCATAAGAACTTGCCCACACTCGGAAAACCCCTCCTATGTTGACGACCCCTGCATACGTATAAAGGACCACGATCTGCGAATCTGCACTTGGAATGTGCGCACGATGTACAGAACATGCGCAGTTTTCGCTTTGGCGGATGTACTCAAGAAGTACAAAGCCTATATTATTGCCTTACAGGAAATGCGATGGAAAGGGACAGGCGTAAGTAAATCAGACGATTACGCACTGTATTATAGCTGCCATGAAACGAGACATACATTTGGCTGCGGATTTATGGTTAACAGAATAATAAAAGACCTCGTCTCCAGATTCACTCCAGTAGATTAGCGAATTGCTATAATCTGCAAAAAATCGAAGTTCTTCTACATCGGTCTTATTTGCGCCATTGCTTCGACCGAAGACAAAGATGAGCAGACCAAAGACATATTTTATGAGCGCCTAGAAAATTCTACTAGGAGATTTTAATGCAAAAATCGGAAGGAAATATCTTTGGCCCCACCGTCGAAATATTCAGCCTTCACGAAAAACATCCGACAACGGCATGAGGTTGATTGACTTCGCGGCAGCAAAAAACATGTTGTGATAGACGGAAGGCATTCATCCAGTTTATTAGTCGTTCGATCGATCCGAGGAGCGAATATCAATTCGGACCACTACCCTGTAGCAGCCAAGGTTCGCACTCATCGTAATGTTGCAGCAAAGGTGCGATCTAACACAACACGGAAACTCGACGTCGAAAAGCTGCAAACACAACAAGTAGCCGGGGCCTACTCCACTCAACTTACCCACCTGCTTGGCGAAAGCACTTCTTGTCCAGATAATAGTATAGAAGCACAATGACAAAGAATTGCCCACTCCCTACAAACTGCAGCAAAAGCAACACTTGGGTACTAAAAACCACCACCAAGAAACCCATGGTACGATCAGGAGTGTCGTAATGCTACCGATGTGAAAAACGCAGCGTATAGGGCAACCCTGCAGACAGTAGCAACACGTAATGTGATGGAGAATTATCGGTAGAAAAGGAGAGAGGAGAAACGTGTTATCGGAAAAAAGAAGAAAGAACAAGAAAAACGTGACCGTGAGCAAATCGAGATGTACAGGAGTTAGAATGATGTCCGGAAATGTTACCAACGAGTAAAACACCGAAGATTTTGGTGCTGGCACATCCTCCTGTAGAGATGAAGAAGAAAACCTGGTGACATATATAGACAGCGTTTTGAGGATCTGGAAGGAGTATTTTGAAAAGCTTCTGGTATCAATTAGTGGCAGTGAAGAAGATACCCCAGAACAAATAAGAGATGATAGTATAGATTGTATACTACCTAGCCCAGATGAGGTCATAAAAACAATTAATCGGCTCAAGAACAATAAAGCAGCAGGAGTCGACAGGATACCAGCCGAACTATTCATGACAGGTAGTCGAATGCTTGTCAGGAGCATGCACCAGCCACCACCAGCACCAGGAATGCATGCCCAATGATTGAAACCTCAGCATCCTGTGTCCCGTGCACAATAAAGGAGACAAGAGAATTTGTGCCAACTATAGAGCCTTCTTCCCATCGCATATGTGTGCTATGTGAACGATTGAAGCCAATGGTCAATGACATTATTGGACCTTACCAATGCGCCTTCAGACCTGGCAAATCCACCATTGACCAGATTTTCACTCTGCGCCAAATCCTGGAAAAGACCCACGAAAAACACATCGACACATACCACGTCGACTATAAAGCCGCATTCGACAGCCTTATACGTTCAGATGTGTTTAAAGCCATGCCTACATTCGGCATTCCTGTAAAATTAATACGGCTATGCAGGATAACTTTAAGTGGCACAAGGTCAGCAGTTAAAGTTGAAAGGTGAATGCTGTCAAACATTATGTAACATTATGAATAAATTGGAATCATATGCCTGCATGAAACTATCTTGTATAATTATGCCATGTTTTTTTTTTCAATAATATATTTTTAACGCCCATTTATTAGCAGTATTAGTCTAAACAAAACTGAAATGTCCAAGGAAATTATATTTAGAGAGCTCCTTTAGGAAGAAGATTTTAGACGCCAAATATTGACCGAAATCAGCATTATATAGTGGTAATTAAGAAGACAATCAGATAGATTGATCTGATTCAATCTAGTATTTATTTCTGATTTGCCTATTATACATATGTATCTATGAGATGTGGCGTATCGTAAAGATGGTCTATTCGACTTTGATCATCTCCTTACTAGTTTTATCAAGATTAACTGTGAAAATACAAGATGATACAGTATGTGAAATATTTTTATTTTTAAGTCTCTAATTTCCAATATCAAGTCCAATTATATTATACATTTCGTTTTTATATTATTATTTTGTTTGTCAAATTATCACTGATATAGTAAAAAATATATATGTAAGTATATATTTCATTCAAATGCTCCGAACCGCTTCGATGTTAATTAGTAGCATGTGCGAAACGTTATAATTGTCATATAAGAAAAAAAAACGCTCAACGCTCTTGGCAAGAGCATGACAAATGAATAAAATACTTCAAATAAATTACAAACTTAATTTATGCATGACGATAACAATAAACAGCCTAATCAGCGAGATTTAATTACATTTTGTTTAACATCAAATATATATTTTTGTGCAAAAAATATACTGCATTCCCAGATATCAGATGAACAAAAAAAAAAAAAAGAAAAAAAAACAAGGGGATTTTTTACATTTGAAAAATGTGAGAATGCTATCTAAAGCGGTTTACACACTATCATTTTTGACTGTCAACTTTTTTATCGATTGCTGACTGTCCAACAACCATAAATATTTTTGTGGTTGCCTGATGAATGACAAACATGTGAGGCCACACTATCAAACAAGCAAAATTTGGGCAAGAGTGCCACTCAAAAATGATAGTGTGTACACCGCTTAAATCTATTGATTTTGACTCTGATATTTTTAATTGTTATTATTGTGGTGTTAATATACATACATTTTTTTCTATACTTTACAAATAACGTTATTTTGCGGAAACACACAAAAAACATTTAACCCACATTTCCTGTGGGCACCTTTACTTTTTCTTAATTATAATGAAAACACATTTCCCAGATGCAACCAATTCTCCGCTATGTCTATTTTTATCCAAACGAACAGAAGTGATACTTTTCTGTTTATTTTCTCCCATTTGCCAAATTTGCATTTGAAATAGGAAAAAACTTTCAACGGAATGCAAATACCTCATGGTGGGCATGGAGAAAGTTGTTTTCCTCCTACACCATGGTGTATCTATCAACCATATGGAATGGCATGGCCAAAGTACTGCTGTAGTATAAAACCAATGGATGGTTTTATGTAATGAAGTGCTACATATGGGCTCCATACCATACAAATGGTATGTACATAAATCACAGTTCCAAATGTTTCCATAGATTCATCCATGCCGGGTTCTGACTGTTGTCTATCAATCGAAGTGATCGCATTCAACCAACCAGCCGTAGTGATGATGAAACCGAAAATTGTTCTAGTTTGGGAACTGTTGTTTTTGTGTTGTTGTTGATTAAATGTTATTGTCCGACCGGCTGCTGCTGGCAAATGTACGTCAAGACAATGATTTTGCAATCATTTTGTTTTATTGACGAGTGTTTTGCAAATTAAAGAATAGACGAAGATGAAGAAAACAAATGGTGATGACAGGAAGTTCAATTTATGGCAAATATGGGTGTTGATTTTTGTGGAAATTGAAAACAACAATTTACAAAAAAACCAACATTTTATATAAAAGTTTTATGAAAAAATATTGATACTTACAAATCGTGTTGTTATCGACAATTATTTTTATAAAGGAAATCGAGAGTTTAATTATTTTGTTCTGGACATGTACATGTGTACTTCATAGAAAAACTGGTTTTAATTATGAATACTGTTCAATGAACGGATGGGGTCTTTCCAACAAGAATTACTATTTTTTATTACCCTTTCTTCCGTTAGATATCACATATATATGAAGCTTTTATTTTGGGACATTTGACAACAATAAACTATGCTATTACTAACCAGTAAGGTAATGATGGTATCGTCTGTATATAGCCTACAAATCGAATCCGATTTCAATAAAATCCTTACAATATATATGTAGGACCAATATCTAAATTTGAAGAAATTTAAACAACTATAGTTATTTTAGTAGCAAGTCGTTAGTCAATTCAAATTTTTGTGTCAAGTTTACGATTATATTGTCTTTCCATTATGTATTATAAACTAGAAGGTCAATTCGTCATAGGTCAAGTTTTTGAGTTACGGCGTGATAAATTTTTTGCTGGTAATTGCACTTTTTTTGAGATCACAAATCGAATAAAGAATATTTTTTGTTTTAACCGATCATTATAATAAATATTACATTATGAAGAACTGTGGAGTATCTACAATTCATATTCGTACACCCACTAAAAATTAAGAATTTGCGAAGATCATTTTTTTGAATTTCATTTCAGTTTTATTATCTTTAGAGTAACAGATTAACTCGGATGTTATTTGTTTCCGTTTCGTTTATTTTCAGGACCTCCATGTTTCTAATGCCTTAACTTTTTTTAAAAAATGAATCATACCCAATACGATTGGGATCTGGGCTTTGAGGGGATGTTTGAAGTATTTGGGACTGTTATTCCGGATCCAATCCGGAATCTAGCACAATATGTTTGGAATCGTTATCCTGTTTAAAGATAAAGTCCCGCGAGACCTCCATTTGAATGTACTTTGCATCAAGTGTTTCTTTAAAATGTTTATATAGTACTTTGATGTCATATTGCCATCAACAAAATGGAAGTTTCCAACACCAGCTGCAGAAAAACACCATCATACCATCACTGAGCGCCACCATGCTTGAATGCCGGAATGTAATTAATACGGGGTAAGTTCGTATTGTTCTCTGGCCAAATTTCTACGCGTCCATCCGACATATTTTTATTGAATTTGGAGTCGTCGTAAGCACTTCTTTTTTCCAAAAATTATAGTCCTAGTTTTGGAATTTTTTGGAAAAAAAACTATTAGTTTTTGCTTATTAACTGGTTTCTAATAGCATACAGACTTTAAAATCCAATTTTTCTAATGTAATTTGGCACTGTTTAAAGCCAGTTGTATTTTTGAAATCTCCCACAAAGATTTTCCATCAATGAGCAGATCTATTACAATTTTTCGTTGTTTGTCTGAAAGTTCACATAATTTTATATCCATATCAAATTTTCCTAATGCCATGTACAGACGAGCGTTGTTCGCTCTCGCATTCGTTGCTCGAACCTTAATTATGAAGTAATTACATGGTATAATAATAGAAGGTAACAGCAAGTGTTGTTGTACAAAAAACGATACAACAACCACATGGAAATTTGTTGTTGTAAGTTCTACTAGTGTCAACTCATTTGACAGAAAAATGTAAACAAACAAACAAATTATCATCAAATTATTTTTTATTTTGAAAATGAAATATTTTCGAATCTTCAAAATAAAAATTGAAAAACATTAATGAAAATCTATCAAATTTATATTTCTATCGCTTCCAAATCATTCCTATAATTGAGTCATTGCCATATATATGTGTAACACATATGAAAATGCTGGGAATAGCGAGTTATTCCTTGAAGAAAGATTTGCTTCCTCAAACTTTCCCAGCAGGCAGATTTAGTAAATTGAATACGGGAGCACATTTAATAAAGAACAATTACAAATTGAATGCGTTCCCAATTTTCCTGTTGGGTGATTTTTAAAAACATAATTTGTCAAATTCATATTGACACTAGTATTACGTTGGAATCAAATCAGCTGGGATTTCCTGTTACCTTTTATAATTGTACCATGAAGTAATTACTTAGTTCCCCATACAAAATTTTCTGAGCGAATACCGACTTTTGTACATTGTTCAATTCGAATCACTCTCTGAATAACCAAAAAATTTGTCCTATCCCTAACAATTGAGAGAATTTATCGCATGAAAATATTTATAAAATTTTCAAACGTTTTCAGTAAAATTGAAAATGTAACAAATTGTATAGTTGTTATATATGCAGCAGGATGTAGATTTTGTTTTCTACATAATGTAATGTGAGCTTCTTTCCCCTTGGTTCTAATTAGCGTACAAAACAAGACACAAATGTGGGGAAACTCAAACAAAAATTTCTCCAAATTTTTGTATGTGACATTTGAATTTTCAGGAAAAATGGAAAACATGAATTAAAAGCAAATAGATATGGGTTCATACTATAGTCAGGAGAAAGAGAATTATTTTTTCTATTTAGATCTATATGTGATTCACGCAAATTTGTTACAATTTTGTTGTAAAACAAGAAACAAAAAGTTTGAAAAAAATAAACATTGATGACATGCATTGAGAATAGTGTTGTATGAACGTGTAATTCATGTACGTAAGTCTGAGAGCAAACTACGTTGTTCGAATGCCCATCAAAACATGGCATAACTTTTTTGTAGAATTTGGAATTTGATACATATCGTCTGTTCCCTTACTGCAAGAATCTACTAGATCTTACTACTTTCTTCGATATCATAAAGGAAAATTCGTTATCGTAGTAAAAAGTTGTAGATTCTTGCAGTACGGGAACATACCAATATATTTTGATAATACAGTCATCAAAAATAAACTGGGGAAACTCAGAAATACAATTTTCACATTTCCTGTTAATTAGAACAATAACATACCTTCACCATCTGCACGAATACGGGTTTTGTTAGCAATATAATGCAAACAGCGACATCTAGCTTTTTAGTCACGAAACATAATGTCACATTTTTATACCCTTTACCACGTTTCATTTTATTGAACAAAAGAATGCAGCATATAAAAATACAAAATTACTAAATTAAAATCAATTCACAGTTTGACTAAAAATAGGTGCATGTGTTTCCATACATATAAATAATATTCTTTCAAATAGATTAAAAAAAGTATTTTATTTTTCTTTGGAGTAGGGAGTTATCACGCTGATAATATAAAATCGTACATATTTTCTTATATGAAACGTTTTCAAATACATTTGTCAACTTTGATGTTTGACAAACATTTCGTATATGTGTTTTTCTTATATGAAGCAAAGTTTACACTGAGGAGATGTAAAAAAGAGATATGCTTATGTCCGATATCTACTGAAGCAGACTATCAGTCTAATTGTTACACAGAACTTATTATAGCAAACAATGTACTTAACTTCAAAAAAAAGTGTAGGAGTTACCGACATACATATACAGGGGAGAGGGACACCTTTGAACACTTTTTGTTTTCAAGCCCATACAATTTATTATTTTATAATTATTGGACTTTTATAAATTTTAATAAATAGGCACATATAAATCAAACACGAAAGTCCTCAACGTAGCCGTTGTCGATTGGTATTTTAGGTTCTCGTTGAATAACATATCTCTCTACCAAAAACGATAAATATATAACATTCCCCCAATATTTGGTATTTTGAGAATTTTGGATCTGATTTTTTTTTTTAAATTAAATTTTATGTTATTTGGTATTTTGGGTTCTCGTTGTATAGCACATCCTTGTACTAAAAGTTATTAATATTGAGGGTAGGGAGAAGGGGGTGTCGTAATATGGGGTATTACGACACCCCACTTCTCCCTACTAAAAATTATTAATATTGACCAAAGTCAGATTTTTGGAAATTTTAGACATGTTTTCAACCGAATTGTTTGTAATTTGGTATTTTGTATTCTCATGGGCTGTCAAATTGTACTACCAAAAATTCAAGGTTAAATGTCCTATCAGTTTTCTCCTAGGAGCCCCCATTATTTTATATTTTTTGAATGTCGTCCTCACGGTGTTTACTTGTTAAATCCCCAGCCTTATGGCTAATGAGGGTATATACATTTTGCTAGGATAAAATTGTATCTCATCTCTTTGGGACCGAAGTTTTTTCGGATCAAATCCCATTCAGACAATTTGGAGTCGATTTATTTCGATAACTCTCGAAGATTCTACACATTTTTAAATAATAAGCCTATCCGGTAACACCTTTTATCAACCCCTTCTATTATAAGTCCAATATTGAACGAATTCTGTCTGATTTGATACAAACTCTACTTTAACCAAACTTAGATCAAGACCGAAGATGGGGGGCATTCCTTATGGTAACTTCCAAACATACCAAAAGCTGAGGGTGTATATACTTCTTTTCTCCGTTTTTCACAAAATTTAATACTACTTTTTGATTCATTTTTTCGAATAGTAAAATATTGAAGAGTATACCTCCACAATGAGGTAGACATTAAAAATATCTAACAACGTTACCTAAATTCCAACGAGGCGTAGAAAAATATTCAACTTCCGTACGTCTACGTATTTCGGTAACATTCATTTAAATGCATGTCTTTTTCTTTTGGTGATGAATATCGACGAACGGGCCCGTCGAAATTTAGGTAGACCTTTAAAATCGATAAAATATAAAATTTATCAAGAAACAAAATGCCAAAATTCAGACACTCAGGTTGGAAAATTGAGCTAAAACTTTGAACATAAGGAATATGATGAAGGAGGGTACCGGGCTATATCTACATGTGGATTCATATTGATCATTTTTGTTAAGAATATTTGACACTCAACGAAAACGGCCAAATTTTAAATTATAAACCATTGTATTTAAAATCAAGCCCAAAATACCGAATAAGGTGGGTTAACCATAATATGGGGTCTATCCTGAAACATGCATCAATATCGATAGACATTGGTAGGCAGATTTTCTAACCAATGAGAATCCAAAATGTGAAATTAAAGCCATTTTGGCTAAAAACTGGAGGTACGGTTATATGGAGGCTACCCAAAAAAGTGGACCCATGTTAATAGTTTCTGGCATGAATTAATAATAAAAGGTAACAGCAAGTGCTGTTGTACAAAAAACGATACAACAACCACATGGAAATTTGTTGTTGTAAGTTCTACTAGTGTCAACTCATTTGACAGAAAAATGTAAACAAACAAACAAATTATCATCAAATTATTTTTTTTTTTTGAAAATGGAATATTTTCGAATCCTCAAAATAAAAATTGAAAAACATGAATGAAAATCTATAAAATTTATATTTCTATCGCTTCCACATCATTCCTTTAATTGAGCCATTTCCATATATATGTGTAACACATATGACAATGCTGGGAATAGCGAGTAATTCCTTCAAGAAAGATTTGCTTCCTCAAACTTTCCCAGCAGGCAGATTGAGTAAATTGAATACGGGAGCACATTAATAAAGAACAATTTCAAATTGTATGCGTTCCCAATTTTCCTGTTGGGTGATTTTTAAAAAACATAATTTGTCAAATCCATATTGACATTAGTATTACGTTGGAATCAAATCAGCTGGGATTTGCTGTTACCTTTTATAATTGTACCATGAGTTTCTGGTAGAATAATTTACAGACAATGTGTTCAAAATCCACAGAAACCCGGATACTTGGGTTGTACCATTATATGGGGTCTTTTCCAAAATGTGGATTGAGTTTTCCCATTTGCAATTCCAAACATCCTAGGAGCTTTAACAATGCCTGCGCAAAATTTTAAAGCTTCATCCTCAATATTGTGATCTCAATCGTTATTTCAGCAGACAGACTGGCATGACCAAATCGGCATAAAATTGTTTTTATATACACTTCATGGGGTCTCCGAATATTTCAAACTTTTGAAAACAGAATAACAAATTTATGGATGATATAAGAATGCGTAAATCGAACATATGTAACTCAGGAAATTTGAAAATACCGTACAATTTGAATATGCCCTCCATGATATGGTGGAGGATATTCAAATAATATTTTATGCAGCCATACAAAAACACAGCAGTGGCTATTATTTAGAAACACTTTACTGCACATAAAATGATAGCATACTTTTAGGCCACTGACAATAGTTGCCTGCTAACAACAGGCAAGTGTATTGATAATCATCTTTAACATCGAAAAGGAAGGTCAAAATACTTCTATCGAAAAACCATAAAATAAGGGATTTCCTTTCTTGGAAATAGACATTCTTGTTTCAACAATTTGGAAGTGTACAGCACAAAAAGTTATAGTGAATTTCTATAAAAAAAAATGTTAACAAATAAAATTGAACCACAAATCGAAAATAAGCAAAAAATTTACTATATTCAATTTGAAAGTTATTTGAATGCAAGAAATGTTGATAAGCATATTTTTCGGCAAGAAAAACCAGAATTACGATTAAAACTCTTGCAACATCCAGTATTGGTGGAAGGACATAAATCTAAATGGCAAATATTAAAAGACAAAACACAAAAATTCCTACAAAAAACTAAGAAAACAAAAATCCAAACATTTTTACGAACTCCTGAAAAACAATGTAGCTCATTGGCTGGAAAGAGTGAAGAACAAATCCGCAGAATAAAACAATTAATAGCCAAATGGCGTCATAAGACATCATATGGCAGAAGGCGTTGGGGTTCATTGAAATTACCAAAATTTCTATCTTTCTTAAGGGCACGCAACGATGATGGCCTGTGTAAACGAAAATCTGGATTTGAAATTTATTGTGAAATGGCCAGTATACATGGCTTCATCAATTTTGTTGGTTCTACTACGGCACAAAGGGCATTTTGGTGTTTTGTAATATTTGTGGCCATCGCAATGTCTGGATTTATTCTACTACTGTCACATTTAATGAACACCAATACACCCACAATTCTTTATACGGAGAGTACACAATTTCCCACATGGATTATACCATTTCCAGCGGTCACCATTTGCAACATGAATTTAATGTCAAAAACAAAAGTCAATATAATGGCTGAAAGATTGTAAGTTTCAGATGGAAAGAAAATCGTAAATATTTATAAACGTTGATTTCTTTATTTCTAGTCAACGCAATAGTAATTTAACCAAACCCCAATTGATTCGCTTATTTCGTTTGGTTCTCTATGCCACACAAACAATAAACGCAACCAACGAGGAATATCACCAACTGGACCTATTACTCCAAAGGAATAACATTACATTGTTTGAATTACAAGATGAAATAGCCCCAAACTGCGAAACATTATTGCAACGTTGTAAATGGAAGGGTAGTCACGAACGCTGTCACAACATATTCCAAAAAGTGCCCACCTTATCGGGAATGTGTTGTTCTTTCAATGCACATATGGGAAAATTGAAATATGATAAAAGGTACTCAGTGTATTTAATTGGCAAATTATTACACAGAGAAAAATTTTAATGACATTTTTTATAAGTCCATAGTTTATATTTCCATGTACAAGATCTCATAGAATGCGAGTAAAAATCTTTAATCGTGAGAAAGGTACAATTTTTACGAAATAATGTACAAATTTCATGAATATCAAAACAATTTTCTTAAATCGGTCTAGATCTACATACATACTTTTGTACGATTTCATACTATTGTACCATTAGTATGAAACCATACAAAAGTGAATAAAGATTTTTATAAAGAAAAAAATCCATACGCCGGATAACTTTTAAGATGTTTGCATGATCTGTTGCCGATAGGGAAGTTCCGCAAGAACAATTTATTCTCCATTTGTGTCATAAATAACATATTCGATTAATTTACAGCATTGATTTTCAAAGCAATGAGGAATATACTACCAGTTGTGGTGCTCAAACTGGTCTAACTGTATTAATAAATCCCGATTTGGAAGATTATCATTTGACACAACGAAAAATTGCCGGTCTGAAGGTATTCATCAGAGATGCATATGATTTCACAAATACCAATGGTTTGGAGAGTATCGTAACACCTGGAACAGTAAAATATATTCGTATAACACCACAGCAAACCCGATCTACCGACTATATAAGCAGTTTAAATTTACCATCACGTCGTTGTTATTTACCGAACGAACGAAAACTATTTCATTTTCGTTCCTATTCCCAAGTGAATTGTTTAATGGAATGTCGTTCCCAGAAGCTGTATGAAAAATGTCGTTGTACTCTGCCATACTGGCCGAAAAGGGAGAAGTGGCCATATTGTGGCCTCAAGGAAAGGGAATGTGTTTTGAAGTATAAAGGTAAGGGAATATATTTTTATATATATTAAAATTAAATTAAAATATTTAGGTTTTTAATTTTAGTTCTCTATAGTTCTGTGCTACAAACTGAAAGAGCTGATTATAAGAACAATTATTATGCCGAACACCTTATCTGTGATTGTTATCCTTTGTGCGATTTCAATATGTATTCAACCTTTGAGGATTCGGGAAAATTGAATCGCGAATATTCATTAACTGATTTAAGATTTTTGTAAGTATAAAGTTGCCCAGTTTTAAACTATATGTCATGCAAATACCATATAAGCTTATTAGACAAAAATATGCCCCGTTGGAATATAGGTTTTAGAACCCCAGTTTCTTTGGACCAAATAACGATAATTCTCATAGGAAGTTTCATCCAAACTTTAGCATAACCAAGTCAAATGTTTGACAAAACAAAATATTTTTTGCTGTCTAGCGCTGGACATCTACAGAAATTGCCGTTCAGTTCCCTCAATCAGGAACCTTACAAAGTTTAACAATTTGTCGTTAGTCATGCAGAACAAATTTACAGTCATGAACCGCTTTTGAATTTATTGTAAGCCTTAAGTACCTCCCGGTTATCAACATATATAGTCACCGATCCTAGCTTATAAGCACTTTTTCGACCACTTTCGTAATTGCTAAGATATTGTACATAAAAAACGCTACAATGTTCGTTATATTCTCCCAGTACATTCTTCACTTCGGACCCACCATATTATTTATTGATAGACCAGCCAGAGGACAGGAACCACTTTTCCAGGATCCCCTGTTTGGAATAATCACGTTTATACCATCAAAGAGGTATATATCTAAAAATCCCGTCGAATGGAACTTAATTAAAATATCCAATGATTGGAGATTTTTAATTATATTCAAGGCACCTTCTTCTGAGGTCCCCAGAAATCGAAACGAAAAATCCAATTTTATCCTAACTTTTCAGATCATTATTTCACCAAATCTAGATTAAAGGTCAACAATTTGTAGGTTTTGTTAGATTGAAACCAGTAAAGAAAGTAGTAAAGTCGGACGGGGCCGACTATATGATACCCTTCACCACTATGGGTATATTAAACAGGACTATTAACATGAAATTGGATGAAATAAAATATGTGATATTTATCTAAATTTGAATCTACCTAGATCTATCCATAAACATGTCATTCGTTTGTTACAATGGGACAAAAGTATGTAAATCGACTTCAAACAAATATATCTATATCTGTATTTCTAGAAAACGCAACTACGTAATTATATTCTCAATTTTGTAAGTTGTGCAAAATTTGATGTCAATCTGACTAACATGAGCAGTTTGATGCCCAATTTACTTGAAATCGGGCGAAAATATATATGGAAGCTTTATCCAAATATTAAGCGATTTCAAACAAACTTGTCACAAGTTAGGTTATACTAATTTCAGAACGTTTTGTTCCTATTGGTTCCTTGGTGCGTCAATCAATGAAATCGGACGAAACTATATGGGAGCTTTATCTAAATCAGGACCGATTTTCTCAAAACTTGGTAGACACCACTCTAGGCTCAATTCAGTACGTTATGCCATATTTCCTGCAAATCGATGGATATATAGGGACTTTGGTGCACCATTTACATGAAATCGGACGAAACTATATATGGGAGTTATATCTAAATCAGAACCGATTTTCACGAAACAAGGCAGACATCACTCTAGGCTCAATTCAGTACGTTGAGCCAAATTTCGTGCAAATCGAAAGATATATAGGGACTTTGGTGCACCATTTACATAAAATCGGAAGAACTATATATGGGAGCTATATCTAAATCTGGACCGATTTTCTCGAAACTTGGCAGACATCATTCTAGATTCACGTCAGTACGTTATGCCGAATTTCGCGCAAATCGAAAGATATATAGGGATTTTGGTGCACCATTTACATAAAATCGAACGAAAATATATATGGGAGATGTATCTAAATTAGGGCCGATTTTCTCGAAACTTGGCAGACATCATTCTAGGCTTAATTCAATACGTTATGCCAAATTTCGTGCAAATCGAAAGATATATAGGGACTTTGGGGCACCATTTACATGAAATCGGACGAAACTATATATGGGAGCTATATCTAAATCTTGACCGATTTTTACGAAACTTGGCATACATCATTCTAGACCTAAATGATTAGGCTGTACCAAATTTCGTGCAAATCGAAAGATATATAGGGACCGTTTACATTAAATCGGTTAAATATATATATGGGAGCTATATCTAAATCTGAACCGATTTTTCCCAATTTCAATAGGGTTCGTCATTGGCCCAAACAAATGAGCTGTGCCAAATTTCATACAATTCGGATCATAAATGCGACCTGTACTTTGCTCACAAAAATACATGGACAGACGGACGGACGGACGGACGGACATGCATAAATCGACTTAGAAAGTGATTCTATGCATATTCTCAAAAGGAACCATGTGTCTATCTCGTTTCCTTTTGTTTCCGCCATTTTGTTAATTGTTGTGCGAAGTCAATAATCCTAGTTCATACGAGAGCCAGACATGTACTCTTTCTAACACCATTGGAATTTTCGGATTCCGATGTACCAGTGAGAAGTTATCATGCCCGCCATCAAAATTAAGGACTTTTCTTTGATCACAAAAAAACAACAACAAAAAATTTTGCAAATTATTTTTCTTCCCTTTTAAATCTTCAAATATATATGTGGAACGTTACAAACCTTCATTAGGGTACATTAATTTTGTTTTTCCGTTTGTAACTCATCGAAATAATCATTTCCGAAAGTTGATCACCGTAAAATTCTATGACGATATATCCATGTCCGTCTGTCTGTCTGTTGTAATCACTCTAGCGTCTAAATGAACAGTCGTCTTTTGTCTGCAGGCAGGTCAAGTTCGGGCTTTATCGGTCCACGTTTAGGCATAGCTCCGATATAAGTGTATTTTGGGGTTCTACAACCAAATTCACTGAAATTTGCTACATTGGGTTCTTATGGCGTACTAAATGTCTCCACAAAAAATATTAATTTTGTATTTTGTTTTTGCAAAATAGTCAGGCTTAATCCCAGTTTGTTGTTTTTATAAAAAAAAGTTGTAGACGAGGCACGGTCATACTGTTTGGTTTATTGCTTTAACTAGCAATACCAACAACAACGTTATGTGCATTCGTCACAAAGTGACGACCACGAAGTCAGGCGCCAACGAAACGAACTTCTCATTGGGGTCGTATCGCTGGTAACGTAAAAACTTCGAATTGTCACAAGAGACATTTGTGTTTGAAAGATTTTTGCCATACATTCCCCACTAATAAATAGTTGTTTTTTTATAAAAACAACAAACTGGGATTAAGCCTTACTATTTTGCAAAAACAAAATACAAATGGTATCCCAAATAACCCGCCAACACTACTGAAGTTGTAGACGAGGCACAATATTAATTTTGTATATTAAAATAATAATCATTTCCGACCCTATAAAGTATATATATTCTTGATCAGCGTAAAATTCTATTACGATATAGCCGTGTCTATCTGTCTGTTATAATCACTCTAGCGTCTAAACGAACTGAGATAGATCGCCGAAATTTTGGGGTCTTTTGTCTGCCGGCAGGTCAAGTTCGAAGATGGGCTTTATCGGTCCACGTTTAGGCATAGCTCCCATATAAGGGTATCCCTAATTTTCGGTATTTTGGGGTTCTTGAGCGCGTTTTTCAACCGAATTCGCTGAAATTTGCCACATTGGGTCTTTATGGCGTACTAAATGTCCCACAAAAAGTGATAAATATAGGTCCTCTTTTGCTGGTAGCCCCCATATAACGGTACCTCAAAATTTTCAGTATTTTGGGGGTTTTGATCGTTTTTTTTCCCGCCGAATTAGCTGTAATTTAGTATTTTGAGTTCTTAATAGGTACCCAATCTCTCTACAAAAAAATATTAATATAGGTCCATTTTTTCGGATAGCCCCCATATAAGGGTACCCCCAATATTCAGTATTTTTGGGTCCTTGAGCGCGTTTTTCAACCGAATTTGCTGCAATTTGGTATTCTGTAGCCGTATAAGGTTACAAATCCCCCTACCAAAAATTATTAATATTCACCCTTTTTGGGGTAGTCCCCATATAACGCAATTTTGTATATTAAACCAGTGAGCGGAACAGTATAGTCGGACGGGGCCGACCATAGGATACCCTACACAACTACCACAGAACTCTAACTTTTGCGTATGTTTATTTCGAGCCTGATCAATATTTCGTGATATTTGCACCCTCTAGACCGATTAGAGATCAACAGCACATCTTCCTTACACTGACATATTTTCCGAATATCCCAATATTCTGTACAGCGCTTCTAATTACTTGTCCAGATTCACTTCACCGTGTGTTGTGTTGTGATTTTCGGTTTGTAGCCTATAGATCGACTCGAAAAAATACAAAAAATTTAGTTTTGGGTCCACTTCATCCCAAATTTTAATCTGATCATGACAGAAAATTATAGGCGTTGTCCTTGACCATACCTGGATCCTCAAGGAAAATTTCAAAGCGATGAGCGCTATATTTCCCCCCTCTATTGTGGCAATATGTTACTAAACAATATATGAATACGTAAGCTCCTGAAAATATTTACGTGTAACTCCCACATCCGAGTACATACGACCATATAATTGGTATCAATTTAAAGGTGAACCACTCCTCTTGGATATACTATCAAATTCATGGGTATATGTCCCTCAGGAGTAAATATATATGCTATATAATACAAATTTTGTAATTTTTCACACAAAAGTCAGGGTCCATTTGACCCGCTAAATATTGACCGATCTTTATCAAATCAGGCATGCTTATTCTTTTACCCAATCCCCTTCTCCATGCAAAAATTCACGATGTTTGGGCCATAATTGCGGCCTCTGGAGCGACCAGAAAAACCGACAAAAATTAAGTATTTGGTCCATTTCATCCCCTAAATATTAACCAATCTTTACCAAAAACAATAGGGGTCTTCATTGGGCAGAACCCATCCTACATGCTAAATTTCGTGAAGATTGGTCCACAACTGTGGCCTGTATCGTGTTTACAAATTATAATGGACAGACGGACGGACACACATGTCTAGATCGACTCAGTTAGTCGAGATATGACGATCGGTATACTTAAAGGTGGGTCTAAGACCAATATTTCGCGGTGTTACAAACTCTTGGGGCTGCACAAAGCTATAATACCCTGACAACATAGTTGTGTAGGGTATAAATAGTTCTCTGATTTATTACGCGTTTTGAGTTTGGTTCTAAAACACCTTGTACATTAGAACTTTTTACCGGGTTAACCTACTTTATGAGGATTTATTTGATATATATGCAAAGGAAATGACAATTGAAAACCACTGGGTTAACGAAATCCGGTTAAATGTAAACGTACTGTAAGACTCTGTTGTAATCATTTCACCTGGAAGGATATCGAGATAAAAAATTGAAACTTAAGGTTCGATAATGAACTACAGCCGCATTTAGACCTAGCCCTTGTGTGGGGGTTCCAGAAGGATTGGATCGATATTCCCCATCATCGAATTTGAACTAAGTTTGGAAGAAATTGTAAGATGGGCAAAGTTTGGATGAAATCTAAATTTTCTGAAACGGATTTCATCCAAAGAAACATGGGGTCTAGAACCAATATTTCTATGAGGCACATTTTCACCGTGTTAAAGTGTATACACCCTCATTAGCCATAAGGCTGAGGGTATAATTATCCATTAAAAATTCTGAATTTTATATTATGGTTTACATTTTGGTTTACCTAATCCGTTTTTAGAAATGTCGGTGTAGGTCCACTTTTTGATATGTTCCCTATATTTCCATTTTTAGTACCTGACAGTATATCTACGGTGGAGGGTATCCAAAGTTCGGCCCGGCCGACTTTTTTTCATTCGCTTTATACATTTTTGATGTTGCCATAACAAACAGAACCCAAACATTGCCATATTAATAAAAATGACCAAAATTCGTTAAAATGAAGATAAATCGTCAAATCTGGCGGCCCTGACAATTGCCCATATTTGTGCCTCTAATAATAATAGCAATGTAGAAGGGTTTGATCATTTGTTGCTCAGATCCATATCCCGGTTAAATTTCATGGATTTCGGACTTTTATCCTATAAATATTTACCAGTCGTTACCGAAAACTATAGGTGTCAGCTGTAACTTTAAACATTTTGTAACTTTCGACACGATATTTTATTCAATTCCCACATCCGAGTTTATACTTCATAATTTTTAGTATATATTTAAATGTCAACCACTCCTCCTTGATATAGAGTCACCTTCCACGTTCTTCGTTTTGCGGATTATTTTTTTTTTAATTTTACACACAAAAGTCTTGGACCATTGGACCCACCAAATACTGACCGAGAACATCTATGCTTATTTCTATAGCAGATTGTGATCACTAGAGGGACAGGAAAAAAGACAAAAATAAATTTGTTGATCCATTTTGTACACGTTTTTCAATCGAATTGGCTATAATTTGCTACGCTTGATTCCCATTCCCATACGTTTGGTTCCCTCCTACCGAAAATGATCAATGTTGGTCAACTTTTTAAGGTAGCCCCCCATTATTCGGTATTTTGTGAGTTTTAGACGCGTTTTTCAACAGAATCACTGTTTCGGTAACCCCCATATAACACTACACCCCAGCGACGTAACCAGAGGGGGGCCGGAGGGGCTATTTATATAGCGATTAGTGTGGTAATAGAAACCCATTACCACACTAATCGCTATATAATGAGCCCCTCCGGCCCCCCTCTGGTTACGTGAATTCAAAATTCCAAGTTACAGCCAAACGTGCCCAACATACCGAATATGCAACCCCAAAACATGTACCGATTTATCCCACGATCATACTCTTCGGGTGCAACATTTCAAAACTCTATCTTAAATATATAGAGTTTAACGGTAATTTCAACATGCATATCATGACTCTGTGGATTCTCCGGTGAATGTTTCCATGTCATAAAAAACCAAGCTTCTAAGAAATTCATGTATCCATAAGTTTCATAAAAAATTCCCTTAAAATATCCACGCGTCAGTATTCATAAACCAGTGAGCGGAGCAGTATAGTCGGACGGGGCCGACCATACGATACCCTACACAACTTCCACGGAACTCGAAAAAAAAACAAAAAATTAAGTCTTCGGTCCACTACATCCGAAAATTATTATCTGATCATCGCCGAAAATACTAGGCGTTGTCCTTGACCACAACTGGAAAATTTCAGAGCGACCAGCACCATATTTCCGCCCTCTAGTGTGGTAATGGGTTACTAAATAATATCTCAATACGTAAGCACCTGTAAATATTTAAGTGTAACTCCCACATCTGAATACGTACGACCATATAATTGGTATCAATTTAAAGGTCAACCACTCCTCTTGGATATACAATCAACTTCTCGGGTCTATGTCCTTCAGGGGCAAATATATAGGCAATAGAATACAAAATTTGTAATTTTTCACACAAAAGTCGGGGTCCATTTGACCCGCTAAATATTGACCGATCCTTATCAAAACAGGCATGCTTATTCTTTGGCCCGATCCCCTTCTCCATGTAAAATTTCACGATGTTCGCGACATAATTGCGGCCTCTGGAGCGACCAGAAAAACCGACAAAAATTTAGTAGTTGGTCCATTTCATCCCCTAAATATTAACTGTTCTTTATTTCTTTATTTCTTTCATTGGCCAGAACCCATCCTACATGCAAAATTTCGTGAAGATTGGTCCATAACTGTGGCCTGTATCGTGTTTACAAATTATAATGGACAGACGGACGGACGGACACACATGTCTAGATCGACTCAGCTAGTCGAGATATGACAATCGGTATACTTAAAGGTGGGTCTAGGACCAATATTTCGCGGTGTTACAAACTTTTGGGGCTGCACAAAGCTATAATACCCTGACAACATAGTTGTGTAGGGTATAAAAATGGCCCCTTCAAAATATTATTCAATAAATTGAAACGTATATTGGTCCCACAACAAAATATTCTTAATATATCTTTAAAGTAAAAAAATGTGGATTTTTGGTTGGAAAATGTAACCACAAAAACAGAAAAATTGGAGGTGCCGTTATATGGGGACTAAACCAAAGGTGGCTCCTTACATTAAATTTCGCGAGCTCTACCTCGATTTCAACAGACTGACGAACATGCATAAATCGACGCAAAATTTGACTTGTGGTAGCTATGTCTTTATTGAAATTTTCTCTTTCTTGCTTACCAAATGCAACCAAAACCTCCAAAATAACGAAAATGGGGCATAAATGTTGTATTTGTACTAAACCAGAACTTGGACCGATATATTCCGTTGTTAATACCGAAAATCTCACGAGTTTTGTAAAATCTTGATAGGATTTTGATGGAAAATTTTCTTGGTTCACCATATCCACTATTTTTTTTTTAATTTAAAAATGTATATTTATTAATCTTTTTGGCATTTACTTATTTCAGCAAAAATATCAACGTGACCAATCACATTGTTCTGCATGTCTTCTATGCCAATTTGTATGCGGAACGTTTACGTTTTGACGTCTATGAGAATTGGTTGACATTTATTGGAACATTTGGCGGCATAACGGGACTCCACATGGGCTACAGTTTTGTTTCAGGATTTGAAATGATATTTTTTGTATTCGTGCGCCCAGCTTGTAATTGGTTGACCAAAAAACAAATACGTTATCGCATTAAGCGGCGACAACGAAAGGCACAATTAGAGGCGGAAAAGAAACGTAAAGAGGAGGAGGAAAGGGAAAGGCAACGGCGCATCGAAGCATTTTTACAAATTAGGGCAAATTGTCCATACTGAGTGGAGTGTTAATGTTAAGAGTTGATGCGTGGACTAAAGGAAAAGCTATGGAAATTATACACAGGATTTTTTGTATGTTAAAATATAAAAATTAATTAATAAACTATACGTTTACAAATAAAAAAAAAAACAATTACCATTTGTTTATTTTTGTAATTAGGAAGCTAATTATATATTGTTAATATCGGTCAGTGTCATCCTGTCACGGTGTCAATAAAATCAAAATGCATGGGGGTGGATAATTTGATTAACCTATCACTTGTTGTACGACCATTCGAGAAACTGATACCAATTAGGTATCAGTTTCTCCAGAACAGTTTAACAGTAAAGTCCATAAAAATGGCTATTAAAACTAAACCCATATTTGCCATTAAAAATGTGGTTCCATATAACTCTAGTTTCGATCATTATATGAAATCATCATTTTCTACAACGGCAACATCAATGGCCTACTTAGAGAAATCTGCGAAAGCCAATAAACCTAAAAATAAAACCCAAACTGTTAAATCTTGGTTTATGGAAAATTTTCGAAACTTCTGTAATACCACATCGTTACATGGTTTCAATTATATAACACGCATGGATTTGTCGCCGAATGAGAGATTTTTCTGGCTTATTGTTACCATAATAGCCATAATTGTTTCCATATCATTGGTAATTGTATCCTATGTTTGGAATGGTGAAACACCCACCGTAACCGTTATCGAAAGTTCACATTATCCAACTTGGAATATCCCGTTTCCAGCTGTAACATTGTGTAATTTTAATAAAATTTCAAAAACAAAAGTGGAAAATATGGCCAGTGCTTTGTGAGTTAAAAAATATAACAAAACTTTTACCAAAAAATATGTAACTTTTTAATTTATTTTCTGTTTCAGAAAACGCCCACCCAACACCACCGAAGAAGATGTCATGAAAATGTTCAATATTGTCATGTATTATAGTTTCGCGTTTAATGAGACGGACGCGAATATGACCTTCGCCAAGCAAGTTTTGACCCTGAATAACATGACCATTAGTGATTTGTCACGCACTTTGACCCCGAATTGTATGGATATGATATCGCGTTGTATTTGGAAGGGCACTAATACACGTTGTGACGGTTTATTTCAACGCATCAAATCGATGGGTTTGGGTGAATGTTGCACGTTTAATTATTTCGGAGAGACAAAACATAATTTTCCTGAGTAAGTAGATTTCGAGATTTCTTATAAAAAGACAAATTATAGCCACTTCGTTGAGGAAATTTGATTAATACCTTTATGTGGGGGTATTAAGGGTACAACACATTCTTGGAAAAAATTGCCTATATTGCTCAAATGGGTAAAAACTGGTAATAAGTCCGACATTAACCCTAAAATCAGTTTTTGTTTTTTTAAGATCTTTGACGTTTAAGCTGATTTTATAGTATTCTGAGACTTATAGTAAAACTTTATGGCGAACATTTCTGTAGAATATTCTGAACAGCTTTAAATCCGTTTTGAATGAGTTTTCAATCACTTCTGGAAAAAGCGACCGAAAATACCCCTTCAAAGTGTCGGTTTAGGGTTAAAGGTGTATACCACCGAAGACACTATATACCTAAAATACAAGGATTTCATGAAATCATAATTCGAAAATTATCAAAATTCTTGAAAAGGGGAAATATTGCCCCGCCTTTTTAGGTTACCTCACGACGTAATCTTTCAAAACGCTGATACACGTGTCATAATCTGTTGGAATTTCCCGGTAATAATCAAAAAAAATTGAAATTTGTCGCACAGTGTAATTTTTGATGGGGAGATTTTCTAGTCAATGAGAATCCAAAATATATGATTGCAGCCAATTTGGTTAAAACACGTGCCCTATCTCCCCAAAATACAGAAATTTTGGAATTAACGTTATATGGGTGTGATCAAAATACCGAATATTGGAGTTAGCGTTATATGGGGCTACACCGAAACATGAGCCAATATTGATAATTGTTGGCATGGAGATTCAAAATATGAATGTACAGTCAATTAGGTTAAAAAATGTGTTCAAAAGCTTCAAAATACCGAATATTGATATGGGGTTATATATGCGTTATATGGGGTCTACCCTAAACAGTAGAGCAATTTATTCCATTTAAGAATATATTTTATGGGAATTTAGGTGAATATTTCGAGTTGTTGCAAACCGAATGGCAAATTTAATATGCACTCCGCCATATTGTGCAAGGTGTAACAATTTACTGGTGGAGTACTTAGGTTTTGCCGTTACGGTATGTAAGGTTCACTTATTATTTTACTGATTTCCGGTTGCTACTTCTTTAGCATATTTATACCCTTCACCACAGTGTGGTACAGGGTATTATATCTTTGTGCATATGTTTGTAACAGGCATGGTTCCTTTTTAGAATATGCATAGAATCATATTTTAAGTCGATTTATGCATGTCCGTCCCGTCCGTCCATGTATTTTTGTTAACAAAATACAGGTCGCATTTATGATCCGATTTGGATGAAATTTGGCACAGGTCACTTAATTGGCCCAAGGCCGAACCCTATTGAAAATGGGAAAAATCGGTTCAGATTTAGATATAGCTCCCATATATAGTTTCGTCCGATTTGAGGTAAATGGTGCACCAAAGTCCCTATATATCTTTCGATTTGCACGAAATTTGGCTCAGAGTACTGAATTAGGTCCAGAATGATGTGTGCTAAGTTTCCCTATATCTTTCGAGAAAATCTGAATTAGGTCCAGATTTATATATAGCTCCATATATATTTTCGTCCGATTTAAGGTAAATGGTGCACCAAAGATTTGCACGAAACTTGGCATAGAGTACTGAATTAGGTCCAGAATGATGTGTGCCAAGTTTCGAGAAAATCTGGTCAGATTTAGATATAGCTCCAATATATAGTTTCGTCAGATTTAAGGTAAATGGGGCTCCAAATTCCCTATATCTTTCGGTTTGCACGAAATTTGGCATAGGTTACTGAATTAGGTCCAGAATGAGAAAATCGGTTTAGATTTAGATATATCTTCAATATTTATTTTCGACCGATTTAATTTAAATTGTGCACTAAAGACGCAAAGATTGGCCGATCGGCACACAATTTTGTACAATGTACTGTTACTATAGCCTTTCGTGTGTCAAGTTTTCTTGAAATTGGTTCAGATTTACATATACCTTCTATATATATTTTTGTCCGATTTTAAGTAAATGGTACACTAAAGGCCCATACAGACCCATACACGTACAGAAATTAATAAAAATCTAGCAAGTTTCCTTGAAATCGGTTCAGATTAGCTTCCATATATAATTTCGACATATTCATGTTGACTGTACACCAAATAATCAATGGGTGTCTGATTGATACATTTTAAACAGTGCGTGTGCTTAAAATCTATTTACAAAATTTAGAATAGGTTGCAGAATGGCATGTGTTGGAATTGATGTTAGTTGGTTTACTTATAGATAAAGATCGCATATTTAAGTTCATTCAATTTCATGTCAATGTTTCTTAGAAAAGGCGACGTCTGTTAGGATACATATTCTACATATGTATCCTCAGTGAGGAAGGGTATCATATAGTCTTTACTTTACTACTTTCCTTACTGGTTTTTACATACATCACATTTATGACCTTTTTTTTTAATTTTATAGGACAAAATTACAATATTGAAAAGTACTAGGGTGTACATAGATCGAATTGTGTATCAAAAACCCCGATAAGTAAAATTTTTGAAAGTAAAGATGAAATAAGGAAGTAAGAAGAGTGCTTATACCGATGAGATGAGCACGGAAACCTGGACAAAGAACCTAGTCCAGTTTCAAGCGCCAACAATGTATTAATAGGTACATACAGTTCTGCAAGATGTACAATTTATTCGTAATTTATTAGTGTTCGGGTAAAAGTGTAAAGGACGATGAAACAATACAAATATCGAGCGAAATCTTCGTAGGATACTTGGATGTCCAAATTTATTTAGTATTTAGCGTGCGGTTTGAGAACATAAGGACTAAAATACACACAAGGACATGTTTTACACAAATATAAATATTCAACATAAGAATTGGCAATAGACATATCATCTCAAAAATAAACTACAATATCCACAAAGAAGCATGGCCTTTAGAGTTTCTTCTTCATAACTCACACTTCACTCGACTAAATTACATATTTAATTGTATATCATCATTTCCTATATTCCAGAAAAATCGCTTACTTAGTACCGAAACGTCCATATCGAGTTACGGGCTGTGGTTATCCAACCGGTCTTTCGATACTCATCAATCCCTTTGCCTTCGATTATTCAGCATCTTCATTTAGCAGCTATGGATTTCGCCTACTTATACATGATTCATATACAGTTCCTGATGAAAATGCTGAAACAAAAATTATTTCATCGGCTCGAGAAAGTTTTCTACACATAAATCCTGAATCTACATATGCGACAAGTGATATATACAAATTAGATGTAAAAGATCGGAATTGCTTATTCCCACACGAACGGAAATTGTCTGTAATGCAACGTTATTCATTTACGAACTGCATGTGGGAGTGTCGTGTCAATTTGATTTTGAAAAAATGTGGTTGTATACCACACACGCTGGCAAATAATGGTAGTTATCCGGTATGCGATGTTGATGATGTTCTTTGTGTTTTAAAGTATCGTGGTAAGTTCGGAATGTAGTTTTGAATTTACGCATATTTAAGAAAAATAATAATTAAAATTAATTTTAGTCGTATTCACCAGGGCACTGAATGACAATAATGCCACCCTGTCTGCTGTAAGGAATACCGCAAAATTTCCATGTAATTGTTTGCCGGATTGTCAATCGAATAATTATGTCTCAGAAATTACCATGGGTAGATTAAATGTTCGCTTGTTGTTTCAAAATGAAGATGTGGAGTAAGCCTGCGTATTTTCTATTTATCTTGAATTGATAATTGTTATTAACTTGATCTCTTACAGGAGACCACCCGATGACACAAATAATATTTTATTGCATATTTTCTTCAGTGATTTAATGTCAACCAGATACCGCAAAGAAGTCTATCAAAATTGGTTGTCAGCTTTGGGTAAATCGTGTTTCATATTTCTTTATTTTCTTAACTCATAGTGATTTTTATTTTATTTCAGCTTCTTTTGGTGGCCTGTTGGGATTGATAATGGGTTTCAGTATTGTCACCGCATTTGAATTTATCTATTTCCTAACATTCCGTCCAATATTTAATTATTATAATCATTTATAAGTACAATTTAATAAATGGATCCTAATATCAGATGATATTTTGGAATTATAATTTACTTTTTAATAAATGTCATCAAAGTTGTTAGAGGTTAAAATTCGCCGAAATCGAATGCGATAGAAAATTGTATGGCCATTGTCAAAATTATCCGAATTTTGTATCGTTACAACGTCATAGTTGTTTTTTGACATATTTTTGGCGAAAATTGGTAGCGTGTTTTTCCTTTAAGCTTGCATTGGTCAACTATTGAAAATTTTCAACATATTTTTTTTTTTTCAATTAGATTGCATTGATTGATGCAAACATATATACAGGGAGTCACAGTCAAAAGTATCCACCTAGTTACATACAGTAAAAATGCACTAAGTTCATGCTAAAAAATTAATTAAAGTTTATACTTTTTATGTGTGACGAAGAAGGGCTAGAAACAATCCAACATATCCTCTGTAAATGTTCATCGCTGATTGGCAGAAGACATAAACAGTTAGGAAGATATGAAATTGATAATCTAGCCTTCTTCTCTAAAAAGGACTCCAACCAGATCCTAGGCTTTGTCAAAAATCTGACATGGCTAAAATAACCATTAGTCTCCGAGTGGACGGTTGTTACTAACAACCGTACATCCCTAACCTAACCTATGTGTGAACATGAACATCTTAACTTAAAATTAATGCAATAAAATAAACAATATTCATGTGAATTCTATATAAAAAATAGCTGTTAAACAAAAGCAATTGCAAACTCAGAGTGAAAAGTATCCAAGATAACTTTTTTAACAAACGATTTTTTTTTATGTTTAATATTTAGATTTCAACATTGCCGGCATAGATTTTACCAAGTTTTCCGTGTAAATGAATTTTTCCCATTCTGTTTGTAAAGCATTTTCAGACTTGGTATGATTGAGATGTTATGGCTTCTAATATTTTTCTCCAAAATACTAAATAAGTTCTCTACGGGATTTAAATCCGGGGACTGAGGAGATGTTGGACAATTATAAAGCATCCATTCTCGAACGATCTGGGACTTGTGTTTGGGATCATTACCTTGATAAAATTGAAATTTTGTCCCCAATCCCACTTTCCCAGCACAACACTTTTAATTATCTTGTAGTATATTTAAGTAATACATCATAATTCATTTAATAAAAAAGAGTTTTCCTACTCCGGCAGCATACCATTACAGAGGCTAGTCCGTGCTTTACGGTCGGAATTGTATGCTTAGGGTCTACAGCTTCATTCGTCTTGCACCATACCTTACTTGGCCTATCCTACCCAAACAATTTAATTTATAGATTTCCAAATACAAAATCTAAATTTAAACTTATTTTAAGGGACTCCCACCCTCATTCACGATTTTTTATTTTTAAGGCTTGTTAAGGTTTGTAAGTTTGCACATATATAACGTTATGAAGTAAATAAGTTATTCGCGATTGAAAATATATGAGACCACGTTTTTCTCTATATTTACCGTTATAAAACTAATTTTCGAAGTGACCCAGAAAAACCAAAGGTATTTTCGTAGTCCAGTGATTCCAACTAAACAGAATTGGTACATTAGAACCCCTGAATAATTTTCGTGTCGCACAGTGTAATTGAAGATTTCGCACAACAATTAACAAAATGGCAGAACTTTGAATTTTTTCTTTGAAAAATCGCCTAATTTTGACCACAAACTAAGTTAAAAAATAAGGAATATCTTCACCGATTGACTTTATCCTAGTTCATACGATAGATATACTTTCATAGAGAAACGTCCCAAAATTTGAAATCGATTGGGTTATTAGTTTTTGAGTTATCGTGCCCGCCATTCGCAAAAACGCTGTTTGGAGAAAAACGCGTTTAATGTTGCTATTTTTTGTGGAGATTTTCCTAGTGAGAACGGTGGATGACTTTGGTGCACTTTTAGAAGGTGGCTCTCCCTATGCCAAACGGCGACATTCAGCCTAGATAAAGTCCTAATGTGGGACCCATCGGTCCATTTCTTCTGGTATCTCCATCTATAAAAAAATTTTCAATATTCATAAATCCAATATTAGGAAAATGGAAAGTCCGATTTGATGCATATATTTTTTTCAAACTCAAATTTAGTTGCAAAATGATCAACATTTTGCTGAAAATTTATTTTGTAATATTATGCGAACGGACAACTTTACACAACCTAATATTTTAACCATGCTCATATATTGTTTGGGAGATGGCACTTATCCGTCCACTCCTTCTAGTACCTCCCCCACAAAGGGTCAAAATTTTGAAAACTTGTAAATTTTATATGAAGCAAACGAAATATTAAATTATCGATCGAACAATTTCAGGTTTATGCTCGTTGGAAGGGTGACATTTCGCAGTAGAAAAAATATTTTGCTGTTTTTTGTTTGGAGCATTCAGTTGTGAGTTACAACGTCTTAAAAATGAAAGTGAAGAAAGATAAAATTCGGTAAATTTTACAGTTTTTCTTTGACAGAGGCGAAAATGAAAGCCAAGCTTCTAAAATTGTGAATGGTGTATATGATTCCGAACACTATTGTAAGCCGAACATCACAAATTTTACACGGGAAAGAATCTGACCAACTATTTATTTAGGGTCAAAAGTAACAAGAGTTTTGTGTGTAAAATAACCAAATTTGAATCGTATGACGTAAATGATTACTTCGGGAAAACATGATTCAAAAAATATGCCAGGGCAAGAAAGAGGAGTTGTTGACCACTAATCACTGGATTTAAATTACATAGATCAGGTTCGGTTCACTCCTAGTATCACTCCCACAAAGTGTCAACATATGAAAATGGTTTAATCCAGTATCGGAATGATTGATTTAATCCAAACTTTCCAAATTGTAATAAGTTTACCAAACCAAAAGCAATTCCGAAAATGGGAACCGTCAGTCCACTTCTTTTGATACCGCACCCAAAAAGAGCAATAATAATAGTATATATCTGTCGGTAACGAATGGACCTGAAAATATATCATTTTATACTTGACTGTACTTCATGCATTATATCGACGCCTCCGAACCATAGTATGCTAAGTCTGAAAAGTGAGTTTTTCAGTAGAAGCTTTCAAAGTATGGAAGTTTCTTTAATCGTACGTGCCATGCTAAGTACATTTTTGCTTATAACTTTGGTTTGGATTGGCCGATGATTACCAAAACTATGGTTCGGAGGCGAAGGAATTCGCCATTGGCCATATCGAACCATGAGTATAATGATACATTGTAATCGCATTTTAAAAATTGATTAGTAAACATTAAAATATATTAAAATATCTCGTGTTGTTAATCATATGACAATATCCTTTTTAATTCAAATAACATTGTTTAATCGATAGTTTTTGTAGCATATTTTAAGGAGGTTGCAACATTTAAAGATAATAATATATGAAAGTTTAAGGATTAACAATTTAAAAAACAAAAATTTAATGAATGATCAATTGTAATATTTATATTGATAATAATATATCCGAAATGACAATCATTTTGAATATATACTTATTCAATATATAAGTGGTGGGTTAATTTCTTAAAATATGTGCTATTATTAACATATATGGAAATTATAGCATGTCCTTAACATAACAATTAATATGACAACCATCAAAGTATGATTGATGTTGCCTTTTTATATAAAAACATCAAGTGCACAAGGAAAGTCCAATCATTAATAAAAAATATCCCAACAGTGACCGATGGTTTCCCTTAAGAAATCTATCAAACAAAGAAATTATAAAGAATTTCTAAATAATACATCAATACATGGTTTACGCTTGTTGCTGTTTTACACACCCTTCAAATATGCACGGTAAGTCCGAACAATAATCACTTTAATAATTCTTATAATAATAAATATTTCTTCTATTAATTAAATCAATTACCTTTCAGTACTCTTTGGAAAATTCTTATTATGGCCGTTATCTTTTGGACCCATTTCATCATTATCAATCTAATAATACAATATATAGATCAGCCAACTGAAGTGCATATGTCCACAAATCGCGTTCACATTTCTAATAGTCCATTCCCGGCGTTTGGTGTCTGTGAGGGTAATAAATTCAGTCGCAGGAAATTACAAGCCTATGCGGAACGAGTGTAAGTTGTTTTTGTTTTTATTATGTCATTCAATTAAGTGCTGTGACCTAGTAGCTAGTTGTTAATTTATTTTCAAGAGTCCATAGATATGAACTATTTTAATGTGGTAAAGTACTTATGAGCGACCCATTTATTGTTTCATTGAAGTTTCAATTGAATAATGTGAAGTATCTGTGCGGTGATATTTGTTAATACGCCCCATTATTCGTTAATTGGACAAGTTTTTCACCTGTCTGTTGAAAAAACGATAGACATCACAATATTTAAAATAGAGCCCTGAAATTTTGCACAAGCATTGCTAGTACTCCTAGCATGTTTGGCATTGCAAATGGCGACTTGGTGCAGCCCACCTATAACGGGCTTTTGAGAATTTTTGACTCAAAAATTGGCTGTCATATGGTATTTTGGGTTCTCATTGTATAACACCTTGTATACATCCTTGTACTAAAAATTTCTAATATGGACCAAAGTTTAAGGGTAATCCCCATATGACGGTACCCCCACATATCCATGCTAATAATTATTATTATTGACCCAACAGCCATTGTTTGATTAAAGGACATCCCAAAATTCGTTCAATACTTCTTGATGAATGCGGATTTAATAAAATTCGGAAGAAAATTCTAATGATAATGAACATATCCCATAAGTATTCTATAAGGAAAATATTAAAACCAAGGGAAATGTGGATTCTTATATATTTCTTTCTTGCTTTACTGAAAACACACCGGAAGTGTATTTTGCCCTTAATGTCCTCCAGATTTTAAGTGATTGTAAAAGATTATTACGATTACGCAAGGCTCAACGCTATCAAATCCCTTTAAAAATATTTTGAATGTTGGATTTGATCAAAGGTCTCTCACATACGATGCGATCTACATATTAAAACCTTTAAGAAAATCAAAATTCTAAAGAAAAACTTTGAAGTTTGGCCAATTTAAAAAATAGAGTCACAGTATAGAAGCTAAAGTATGTTTCTATAAACATTGATTTAAAAAATTGTAATCTTATCTATGCAGGGATTTCGAGATTTTTGAAGCTGAATGTCAAGACAACCTAACTTCAGAATCTTTTTTATTCTGTTAATCTTTGAATTATCCGCACATTTTCGACAAAAAAAGACAAAAGTCTTAAAATATATTATATATCTTCAGCAAACATTTATTTCCTAATCGCATCGTTAATTCTGTTTTACTTATTTATTAAAATAACCCAACTTTTGAACTTCTTGAACCATAGCAGTAATCGAATCCATGGTCTCTTCACCAGTTGGAATAATTTGGGAAGCAGGCAATTTGAAACCAGTCAATACAGAGTTCGAAGATGGACGCAATTCATAGCAGAATGACATTTTGGTACCGACAACTTCATAGGCCCAGTCGACACTAGCACCAGAAGCCGGGTAGATGGCATCATAGATATTACCACCAGTATATTTGGTACCATAACGCTTGTTCATGGCAGCAACACTGACATCAAACACCTGTTTCAAATCCTTAACATTGGCTGGCAATGCACCAGTATTACCATAAGGATACAACAAGTATTGCGAATAGGCATGGAACGAGATGTACAGCGAGATCTTGCCCTTCAACGAGGCGATGTATTCAGACAAGGAACGGGTTTCGATTTCAGAGAATGCAGATGGACCGGCATAAGTATCAGAACAGGCCTTGTTACTGGCACCAACAGTGTTCCATGCAAATCCCCAGTTACGATTGGGATCAGCACCAAAGCAGCTGCCGTAGGGAGTACGGGTCTTACGCCACATACGATCGGTGGTGTGAGTGTAGACATAACCATCAGGATTGGCGTGAGGGAAAATGTACCAGTCATAGTTATCCGCAATGTTGCGCACACTTTGGATATTCGAGTTCAACAATTGATTAATCAAGTAAGTGGCAGTGGCGGGAGCAATCCATTCACGAGCATGAATACCGGCTTCAACGAAGATACCAGGCTTGGCAGTTTGACCCTTGGAGATTTTAACACCCAAAATTGAACGTCCTTGATAGGATTTACCGCCTTCAACCAAAGTTACAACACCTGGGTATTGAACGGCCAATTGTTGTAACCATTTGTAGGTGTCATCCAATTGATAGTATTGATTCCAGTTGTAGTCAATGGAACGAGCATTGGGATTTGGTTTGGCAACCTCTTCTTCATCACCTTCTAATTGGCTTTGCAAGTTAGTTTCGACCAATTGGTATTCAATTTCATTGGCACCCAATATTTCCAAAAAGTCAGGGACCTTATGGGGAGCAACAACAACATTAATGGGATTGTTGATATGGTGGATACCATCCAAGAACATAATCGAATCACTGGCACCTTCCAAATCCTTTAGGATTTCCAATTCAGGTGGTGTGGAAGCAGTAGCTTGATAAACACGATAGTTGTCGTAACGGGCACGTTCACCGGAACACAGTGCCACTGCCAAAAGGCAGAAGCTCAAAACGAGTTTGAATCTGTTTGCCATACTTGTTGTGACTGTTGCAACTGTGGCACCCGCTGTTGCTTATATATTGCCATAGTTATAAGGTGTTGTGGCACACAACGCCTTAACCATTCGATAAGACGTCTATTTTCACTTAGTTTATAGATAAGACCTGTCAATGCTTATAAGGAATACTTACATACATTTGTTTTGATTGTGGTAGCATTCGGTTTATTGAATGCAGTTGTCAGTGCACTGACCGTAAACAATCAAATTTTATTTTTACTGATTCGAAGTTGTAAATTTTGTCAACAATTTTTTATAAATATTTTTTTTTTTTAGAATTTATATATAAATTTAGACGAACATATTCATATCGATGATTATGATGTCTTTACTTTGATTTTTTGTCAACCATAAGTTGTAGAAGTTTTAAATGACAAACTATGGGACAAGGTTCCAAGTCAGGTGAGAATAAATGTCTTGATACCCTACACAATTTGGTAGAGGTCATGTTGTACCATTTTTTATTACTTCGAACAAGGACTCGAGATGGCAGGAGGATATGATTTAAGGGCCCCACACATCATAGGGCATGTATGATGGCATTTGAAGTAGTATTAGTCATTTTATGTCACTTTGAGAATGTATGTGTGAGAATTTAATGCAGTACGAAAATCAAAATAGTTTTGATTTTGAATTATTTTAATTCCAAATTAAAAGGTTCAAACATTTAAGTGCAGTAGTTAACGCTTATATGCATGTTGGAATTTTCACGATTTTTAGGGGTTTTAAACAATAAATGAGTCGTTTGTTTTGAAAGTGGTTTAAGTCCATTTTAGGTTCTGATACAAATCTTGGTTTTCTAGAAAAGTTTATAAAACATATTAAATTATATATTCTATCATGTTTAAGGGCACAAAGCCGCAAGCAAAATTAATACCACTTAGCAATATTTTTGAAACAAATCAAACTCAAACGTTTAAAAAGCTGAATATAGAAAAAAAGGACTTAAAGTACTTTCAAAATAATCGACTCCAATACTGAATATCAAAATGGTGTTGAACGTACCAAGGCATATATTTGAAACAAACCTCATATATTCATATCTGAAATAATTTTAAAACTTGTAAAAAATGTCTGGATATTCGTGTTTTATAATTAAAAAAAAAAACACAAAGGTGAATAAAAAATAAAATAAACAAGCTCTAAATTATGAAAAATTTACAACCTCGATCAATCGTTCTTTTTTGCCGGCTGCACTGGCAAATGCACTCGCTACTTGCAAAACAAATATATGTATGTCTTATGAGCTTCGTCAAATCTTATCAATACTTAGGTGAAAATAGATGACTTATCGAACGCCAACGGTTCTGTATGCCACAACACATTTAAAACAATATATAAACCCCATTTGGTGCCACAATTGCAATAGTCACAACAAGTATGGCAATGAAATTTAACCTAGTTTTGGGTTTCTGCCTTTTGGCAGTGGCCTTGTGTTCCGGTGAACGTGCCCGTTACGACAACTATCGTGTGTACCAAACTACCGCTTCCAGTCCTGCTGAATTAGAGGTCCTTAAGGATTTGGAAGGTGCCAGTGATTCGATTATGTTCTTGGATGGTATTCATCACATCAACAATCCCATCAATGTTGTTGTTGCTCCCCATAAGGCCCCTGACTTTTTGGAAATTTTGGGTGCCAATGAAATTGACTATCAATTGGTTGAAACTAACTTGCAGAGCCAATTGGAAGGAGATGAGGAACAAGTTGCCAAACCAAATCCCAATGCTCGTTCCGTTGACTATAACTGGAATCAATATTATCAATTGGATGACACTTACAAATGGTTGCAACAATTGGCCGTTCAATATCCCGGTGTTGTGACTTTGGTTGAAGGCGGTAAAACTTACCAAGGACGTTCCATTTTGGGTGTTAAAATCTC
Organism: Musca vetustissima; assembly: GCF_032173495.1. NCBI lineage: Eukaryota > Metazoa > Arthropoda > Insecta > Diptera > Muscidae > Musca > Musca vetustissima. The sequence goes on along the minus strand of NW_026886445.1, from coordinate 31,719 downwards.
CAAGGGTCAAACTGCCAAGCCTGGTATTTTTGTGGAAGCTGGTATCCATGCTCGTGAATGGATTGCTCCCGCCACTGCCACTTACTTGATTAATCAATTGTTGACCTCGAATGTCCAAAGTGTACGCAACATTGCCGACAACTATGACTGGTACATTTTCCCCCATGCCAATCCCGATGGTTATGTCTACACTCATACCACCGATCGTATGTGGCGCAAGACTCGTACTCCCTATGGCAGCTGCTTTGGAGCTGATCCCAATCGTAACTGGGGCTTTGCATGGAACACTGTTGGTGCCAGTAACAACGCTTGCTCTGATACCTATGCCGGTCCATCTGCATTCTCTGAAATTGAAACGCGCTCCTTGTCTCAATACATCGCCTCGTTGAAGGGCAAAATCTCCTTGTACATCTCGTTCCATGCCTATTCGCAATACTTGTTGTACCCCTATGGCAATACTGGTGCCTTGCCAGCCAATGTTAAGGATTTGAAACAGGTGTTTGATGTCAGTGTTGCTGCCATGAACAAGCGTTATGGTACTAAATATACTGGTGGTAATATCTATGATGCCATCTACCCGGCTTCTGGTGCAAGTGTCGACTGGGCCTATGAAGTTGTCGGTACCAAAATGTCATTCTGCTATGAATTGCGTCCATCTTCGAACTCCGTATTGACTGGTTTCAAATTGCCTGCTTCGCAAATTATTCCAACTGGTGAAGAGACCATGGATTCAATTACTGCCATGGTTCAAGAAGTTCAAAAGTTGGGCTATTTCAATAAATAGAATTTGAACGATGTAATTATGAAATAAATATTTTACTGAACATTTTAAATGAAGATTTTTTTTTATTTTTGGAAGTAATGGGTAACTGAGCAGCAATAATATTCTATGTAATAAAATCGAGCTTATGGTCCGTGGAGTGGACAATTTCATATGGGGAGGAAACCCCGCAAGCACACATTCTTTACAGGTCAAGTTTTTTAGTTATGGTTTATGAATTTTGACAGGTAAATCTGAGGTTACTGATGAAAAATACCCTTATAGCTTTGTTTGTGGCTATTTCAGAATATTTGAGCTTATGGTCGGTGAAGGTCAAGATTTGAGTTATGGTGTAATGAATTTCTGACTGGTAACCCTACGATTTATGATGAAAAATACCTTCATACCTTTGTTTGTGTCTATTGCAGGATAGTTTTGATATGACATGCCTGCAATCAAATCGAATGAGGAATATTTTTATAACACATATCCTCCTTCTACCTCAAGTCCTTGTTCGTCTTAATTTTCTTGAACCGTTAAACAATATCACAAGACAATTTTTTTTGCTTCAAATATTCTACAAGCATATCGCTTATGAGATTTAAAAAAGGTCTCCAAAGACGAGAAATCGATATTCGTATTTTTTCATCCATATTTTATCCGATAATGGCATAAGAAACGTTGTTCCACGAATACATTAAACATTATAAATAGAACTATAAATTTTAAATAAACGGTATGAAGAGCTTTCGGTTTTGGCGGATATATCAAGGGACGCCCCATTTTTTCGATTCAGATCGTCGATTATTATATTTTTATTTGATTTATTCCTACCTTCGGACGTAATCTAGGCTAGGTAAGGATAATGAGTTGTAAAAAGTTGGGTTCAAATCGGAGATTCCTTTCGCCAAATATTGAACGCATAAATATTGAAAATGTTGACCATTTATGGGGGAGGTACAGAAGGAGTGAACCAATTGGTCCCATCTTCAGACTTGTAGGTTATGCAAAGTTTGGTTCAAATCGGATAGTCTGTTCGCAAGATATAAAATTAAATTTCAGCAAAATTTTTAAACATTTGGTGGGTGTGTTAATAAAAAGAGATGACCTACATTCCCCATCTTCGAACTTGAACAATGTTTGGAAGAATAAAAACCATATCAACTTAAATGAAAACCCCATCTCATATAAGCATTCTTTGTGGAGGTTAGATTTCATCTGGTAATTTTCAACCTACTTTCTGCAACTACCCCAAAACTAAAAATAATAAAAAACACAAATTCTTTTAATTTAAATAATTATCTATTTTTTATTTTCGTTTAAATCGCTATACAAACACATCGCCGCCCATCTTAGTTCTTGAAATAACCCAATTTCTGTACTTCTTGAACCATAGCAGTAACCGAATCCATTGTCTCTTCACCGGTTGGAATAATTTGCGAAGCAGGCAATTTGAAACCAGTCAAAACGGAATTCGAAGATGGACGCAATTCATAGCAGAAAGCCATCTTGGTGCCAACATTTTCGTAGGCCCAGTCGACACTAGCACCAGAAGCGGGATAGATGGCATCATAGATGTTGCCACCAGTGTATTTGGTTCCGTAACGCTTATTCATGGCAGCAACACTGACATCAAACACCTGTTTCAAGTCCTTACCATTAGCGGGCAAAGAAGCGGTATGACCATAAGGATACAACAAGTATTGCGAGTAGGCATGGAACGAGATGTACAAGAAGATCTTGCCCTTCAACGAGGCAATGTATTCAGACAAGGAACGGGTTTCGATTTCAGAGAATGCAGATGGACCAGCATAGGTATCAGAGCAAGGATTGTTACTCGATCCAACAACGTTCCATTGGAAGCCCCAATTGCGGTTGGGATCAGCACCGAAACAGCTACCGTAGGGAGCACGGGTCTTGCGCCACATACGATCGGTGGTGTGAGTGTAGACATAACCATCAGGATTGGCGTGAGGGAAAATGTACCAGTCGTAGTTTTCGGCAATGTTGCGGATACTTTCTACATTGGAAGTCAACAATTGGTTGATCATGTAGGTGGCAGTAGCGGGAGCAATCCATTCACGGGCATGGATACCGGCTTCAACAAAGATACCAGGCTTGGTGGTCTTGCTCTTGGAGATCTTAACACCCAAAATGGAACGTCCTTGATAAGTCTTACCGCCTTCAATCAAAGTCACAACACCGGGATATTGAACGGTCAATTGTTGCATCCACTTGTAGGTATCTTCCAATTGGTAGTATTGGTTCCAGTTGTAGTCAATGGAACGAGCACGGGGATTGGGTCTGGCAACTTGTTCTTCATCGTCTTCCAATTGGCTTTGCAAGTTAGTTTCAACCAATTCGTATTCGATTTCGTTAGCACCCATAATTTCCAAGAAATCGGGAACCTTGTGGGGAGCAACAACAACATTGATGGGCTTGTTGATGTTGTGGATGCCATCCAGGAACATAATAGAATCGCTGGCACCTTCCAAGTTCTTCAAAACTTCCAATTCAGCAGGGCTGGAGGCGGTAGTTTTATAAACACGGTAGTTGTCGTAACGGGCACGTTCGCCCGAAGACAAGGCCACTGTCAAAAGGCAGAAACCCAAAACTAGGTTAAGCTTGTTTGCCATTCTCGATGTGATTGTGACTACTGTGGCCCCAGCTGTGGTTTATATAGTCATAGTTCTGCGTTGACATCCCACAGCCAGCATGCTGCCGAAGCTACCCGTAGTTTCAACGATAGATAAGTTTTCTATTTTCTTCATAGTTTGTAGATAAGCTGTGACAACGACGAGCGGTATCGTCGTTCGCTTACTGCTACGCTAGCCGCCAACATTACCTTATGCATTTACTGGAGAAGCTCGTACGTACAACGTCAAATGTTGATTCGATGTTGTAAATTTTTCAAAAAATATTGCAAAAATCGTTTTGTTTTGATTTTTTATTTTATTTTGGTAAAATACAAAAATGAACGCGTCTGAGATTATGGCATTTTCAAGTGGTATTATTGAACGAACTGATTTCAGAGGTATTCCATCACGTTATCATCAGTTGTCGGTTGTTTTGATAAGAGGAAATCCTTTTTGGTCATAAATTGTACTTTTTGACTTCTAGAATTTGTTTTGAACTTTCACCATTGAAGATTCATTACTGATATTCGTGAATTTTTTTTTTTTATTTTCACAGACTACAAAGAAATAAATGTTGAGTAATACAACAATGTCTGATTGGAATATTACAGATTTTTGTTGATAGCTGTTGGCTAGAAATAGTAAATAAGATATTGCATATTGATTTCGGAAATCGGTTTGTATATATTTCCAAATAAAATAAAATAAATATGAAGAATAGTACTTAAAATTATAACTTTGCAATCTCTTGATAATTTAGACCATATAATGTAAACAAATTATTGTGACCTATATATTTCCTTATCACCACAATATTGCCTATTCTGTTTCCATGCTTGGAATCAGGATCAAGGGAAAAATGGTCACACTAAGTCACATTCTTACAATTTGAGACACATCAAAATATTCTCCAAAAACCATTATTTCGAGGTACAGTTTGTTAATATCAAAGAGTACTTAACCCCATTAGTCTGAACGCACCTTGATGACAAAATTGTGAACAGATTTTGAAATATTATTTGTTGATATCAATTATAGTATAGAATGCAGTCGCATCTGGGACGTATAAAGAAATGTTTACTTGGGTCAGCACTATTACACTCATCATCTCAGGCTCGGGAATTAGTTCTGCAGAGGGATCGGAATATGTACAGAGCAAGGATTGTTGCTCGATCCAACAACGTTCCACTGGAAGCCCCAATTGCTGTTGGAATCAGAACCGAAACTACTGCGGTAGGGCGCACGGTTCTTTTGAGTGTAGATATAGCCAGAATTAGTTAAAAAATTAAAGTCCAGTAGTGGTTATGTGTTAATCATAGGGTCTTTGTTGCACTATTTAAATGATATACGACGAAAATATATTATATATGAGAATTATATATCAATCTGACCCAATTTCAACAAAACTCAACAGAAGTAATTTTAAACTCAAGTTGGCAGCCGATGCTAAATCGTGTCAATTGAACAGACGTTGGGACTTCCCCAATATGCCAAAAATTAAAAAACCCCACAAGTAGTGGAATTCTCTATTTTTTCTGTTAACTACGAATTTCAGTAGCATTATCAGAAATACTTTTTATTTATGTTTCGGCTAAAGGTGGATGAAAAATAGTTTCTTTATATTTTAATTAGTTTTTTCTTCATCAGAGATATGTTACACAATTGGTTACAAATTGATGAACGAAAATTAAAAAAAACACACGAATTTTGTATTGATTTTATGTAAAGGAAAAGCGTTTACTTAAATTTAAACTCAATTCCATTCAATAAAATAAATTCCTTTAAAAATTTGCACAGTGGTCTGTGTCAGTTTTAAAGTTAATTTTTCCCATCGGTACATTTATGATGTGAAACATTTTAATTATTTTCTTGTGTTACAATGAGCAATGAGCTCCTAGTGACTTTTTATAAATAAATGTTTGAGGATCTTTTGCAAAGCTTAGGTAAAACTTCCGATTTGTTTTCATTTGGTTGATAGTGTCCACGGTTTCATGGATTTTGGCATCCAGACCCTGTATTTCATGTTGACTGGCAGTGTTCATGAAGAAGTTGTTCATTTGGTTTTTCAGTGTATCATCAACTTCCACATCAATATCGTAACAAACGGTCTGCTTATTTTCAGCCCCGTTTTCGATAAAGTGATTTATAACTATTGGCTCGGGGGGATTGTAGTATAGGGTTGAGGCGTTGTTGAATTTCGGCGAACTTCAATTTTTGGCATCCGAAAATTTGCTCTAGGTATTTGTTACAATTGGTGTACTCCCTTTCATGGGCATCTTGCAACTTGTGTGTCTTGATGTACTGCCAAAGAGCAGATGGATCTAGCTTAAACTGCAGTGGTTAATAGTCCAACAACAGCAATATTGTAAAAGCGAACATTTCGCTAGCCTGGTCTTTTAACCTGGAAGCCATCCGTTTCTTGTGTGGTGTGTGTGCGATGCCATTCCACTAAGGGATTATCCGGTCCATATAACTCTTTGTCCATTTCAATAACCAATGACATGAAAAATGATGAAAACTTCCGTTTTATTTTAGTGTTTGGGTCACCTTTGCCATCTTCTAAGAGACGCCCTTCTACACGCAATTTCCAAGATGCGACAGAACCCTCAACGCCATCGATCATGCGTAAGCTGTGAACCGACCACAGCTTACGCATGATCGGATTTATGTCCGGAAAGTCGATTTTAGTGTATTGTCCACGTACTTCGTTTATAACCATGGTTTCATCGTCAGCTTTTCTATTGAAGCGTCTAATAATTCCTCCATTACTAGGCAGCTATGATCGGTGACACTGGTTATGATCGATGACTCTGGTGAACCCATTGGAAGTCCTTCACGTTGTTAACAGAAATATATTTTACATGTTAAAAGTAACATTTACGTTAAGATATTTATTGATGTCGTTTGGCTTTGGAGTTATTGCAGATAAAATCTTGTACATACAATAAAAAATCAATCCCGCTTCTTTAAGACTGTTATAAACCGCTTCACTAATGTCCATTAATCTTTCTATATCCTCCATCATAAGGTGGAGTATATATTAAATTTGTCATATCAAAAAATTCAGCATAAACCCAACATATATATATTTGTATATACATTCGAGAACGTTTATAACGGAAACCGATTATAATGAACTTTATTTATAGAGAATACTTTTCTGGTCCCGAAGTTCTAAGACAAATGTTGCATCCAAACCTTTATTATTATAGCGAACAACGGATATAGCGAACTATTGCTCAAACGAACTAGTCATTCGGTGCCAACTTTCAGTTTTCATTTATTTTTATTTGGTTAGTTCGAGTAACTGGTTATGGACTAGTTATTTTACTAGTTACCTCTAACTACGACTAGTTACCACATCATGCCCTAGACTGGTGAATTTAACATGGGTATGTCATTAGGGAAGTCAATTGTCCCCTGCCTTCATTACCAGTAACCAGGCATTTCGTTAGTAAATGATTGTACATTTGACTAGTGATTTATAGTCAGTTAGTTGGGTAGATACAAACTATAAATCAAATGCCTAGTTACTTATGTATAGAAAATTAGATGTATAACAGTTTGAAAAATTACAATTTATTCAGAACAAATATATTTAGTATAAAAGAGTATTGCATACATATAAATATATTGTTTGATCCACCTGGAAGTCTCTAGTTCACGATTCTTTTGTCGGCCGAGTGCTTTTCAAATATATCTCCCTTGCTATATAGATTTATCTGAAATAGACGGTTTAGAAATAGTTAAAGCTAGAAGACCTACATAAAGCCCTTTTTGTTATCTAAAACATACCTATAGAAAATCGGGAGCATTCATTGATGCGTTGGGACCTCTATGGAGCAATACATTTAATAGCGACACATTAAATGTTTACAGAAGACATGTTAATGCTCCTTTAGTAGTGTGTTCCTTTATGTGTTTTCTCTCTGAATATGTGGAGGTTTCTGAAAGGACGATATTCATAGAAATCTGGAAATGAAGTCTGTAGAAGGATTACATCTATATTGTGTTACAATATCAAAACTTACCTCAGATATATAATTTGTATTTCATTCGAATATTGAAGTTATATATTTTTGTCCGGAAAACAATTTTAAATTTTTCAATTTATTCAATTTTTGCTTTTAAAATTCCAAACAATTGTTCTGTTTTGTTTTGCCTTCATAGTTGATGCATTACCCTTTGCATTACCAGTGACTATCGAATTAGTATGATGTGCCTAGACAACTTTTTCTATCGACAAATTAATTCAACAGTCAATTTTGTGTCCCTTTTTGGGGTATAAAGTAACTAGATCACTATGTAACTAGCTATATAACTACATAATATCAGACAATGGATATTTTTTGAACAACTGGGTAACGATCAATCCTCACAAAAATTCATATTTACCCTAACGCAGGCAACATTTACAAAAATTTCACCTGTAATGTCTGGTTCATATAAGAAAACGAGGAGCAGCGTAAGTGTGTAATTTTTTTCTCCTGACAGTAACTTACCACGGTGTTGAGAATGTCCAGTTTATGGTAAGATTAAGAGAACTTACTATTTTTTCACTTCTACTACTTTTTCACTTCTGCTGTGAAAATTTTCGGACATGATACACACATTAAAACATTTTTAATGGATATATTTCATAATTTCATGCACAGTTAATTTTTTCCATATTATGCATGAATACAATTAAAAATTCTTACCATTATTATAGTTATATTATTATAAAATATCTTATCTTATTATTATCCTTTTTTTTCAAAAATATATATATAAACATTTCATTAACATCACAACTATTTTCCTACTTCGCTCTAATTTACCACTACACCTAAGTCTGTTTTTACACGGTAGATTGGTTCCAGAAGAAGCCGTGCAAAAAAAGACATTGATGTTATACATAAAGGGAATTCTTGTTTTGACCAGTAAAAATTGTTTATACGCGCTAAAGGGGAATTCACTTAAATCTTTAAGCTAGTGTTCGCAAACTATCGATACTATCGATGGTTTCAGACTTTTTTCTTTCATAAATACTTTTTTGTGATATGAACATACATCGCAAAAATTAAATTTGACAAAAAAAATTTAAGTACATAAAATTTTAAATCGTGCTAAATGGAATAAAATCGTCTAAAAAAATTAAAAATATTTAATTTTCAAACTGTGTTATATCAAAACCGCGTACAAAAAGACCGTGTAAAAACAGACTTAGGTGTATTTGCACTCATTTTCCATTTTTATATGTATTCTCTGTGGGCAACATTAGGGTTAAAAGGTTAATAAAATAGTTCCATAAATCTCACTTCATATGACAAATATGTTATGAGTAATACAAATATCAGTATTAATTTCCCATTTTAATTTAAAGGAATGTAACATTTTACGGCAACCGGACCTTACTAATACTAGCTAGCATTTTATAGTACCGTTGGAATTGGTTGTACATATAGTACATATATCGTAATATTCCAATGAAAATGCTAAATTTTTTTTAAAGATAACATATAATTTCAAATGCAAATAGGTTTTTTACCAAACCTCACGAAAGGTCATATAACAGAATTATTTACTAGGTGAATGTCAACACGTTTACAATGTTATGTTATTATAAAAAAAGAGTTGTTTGTTTATTTAGTTAAGCCCTTCAATATGTATACATATATAATAATTGTAAGCATAAATTAAGAAAATAAAACAGTGGGAGACCACCATCAACAGTGGGAGACCATCATAAATAATTTATTTTTAAATCAAATTGCAGTTTTTTATTTAACGAATTGTGATTAAGTTAACAAATATTTGCAATAAAATGAGATATGATGAACATTTAATGATAAAATGGCTATTGCGTAATTAACCAGTAAGGAAAGTTCAAATGTCGGACGGAGCCGACTATATGATACCATTCACCACTTTGGATACATACAAGAGGTGCAAATATATACAATATCCTATAGATAGAGGACCATTGAAATGGAATGGGGCGAAACTACATGTGTGATCTACATAGATATGTGAACCAAGTAAAAAACTCAATGCACATACCATTCAGAAATCTATAAAAATTTGTATGTCAATCGAATTCTTTTGTGTACCATTTGTATGAAATCTAGGAAAATAATGTATGTGAAGCTATATGTAAATCTGTCTCAAACGGAAAAATATTGGAATTTTGGTGCACATAAAATCGGACGAAACTATATATGGGAGCTATATATAAATCTGAACCGATTTCAAAAAAACTTCATGTACACCAAGCAGAAGAAGATATTTGTAAAATTTTAGAAATGCATTCTCAAATGACAAACACATCATATTTACATACACCAAAAAGGCTTTAATTATTAAGACTTTACAGAAATGAATTATTAAAAGAAGGAAATCAGAGTAAGCTCCGTAGTTTTCTGGATCGGAATGCACAACATATAAAATACTTCAGAGAGAAATACCTTATCGACAATATGCACTATATGGACATCGATCTTTTGCAACAAACAACATAAAGTCATACATTTTGATAAAAATTTGGTTCGCCACATATGTTATTCCTCTTATTTTGGAGTCCCACAATGGACCACAATTCTCCTCTAGGCAATTTTCTGTCACTTACGGAAGTTAGCTTCTGGAAGTAATTTGTAGAAGTAATTACAGCGAACTTCCTGCACGAAATTACACACGTGTTTACAAACAAATTGCCGTAGACTTAGCTTTCTCTACGTATGACAGTATAATATTAAAAAAAAAAAAAAACAACACTATAAGATGGAGTGTATATTTGTAATTCCTAATTATGTTGAAATCACGATGGAACGATTTAATATTTAATAAATATTTTTGTAAAAACGGCACATTACAATTGGACTTTCGAAGTCTTACAAATTCACCTATACAAATTGATATGAAAAAAATATTTTTCAACATTCACGCCTATCGAAAACTTGAAAGGAATATTTAAAAAAACCTCTAGAATTTTCACTTTAAATTAGGTTAAAACAAATTTTAAATCCACATATAAAATTAGATTTAAAACAAATTTTAAAAAATTCACGTATAAATTAGATTTGAAAAAAAATATTTATAAAAAACCAAACCTAAAGCCTATCGAAAACAGGATTAGTATATTTTTATATATCCACGTCATGAATTTTTTTTTTTTATAAATCCTCTTGAAATTTTATTTAAAAAATTCACGCCTAAAATTATTTGAAAAATAAAACCTCTTTATTTTTTTAAATACACGTCTACAATAAGATTTAAAAACAAGTTAAAACGACTTTGAGTTCGGCCCGACCGAATTTTTTATACCCTCCACCATGCGGATGACAATCACAATATCTCCTATGAGAAAACTCATGTTATGATAGGACCTTGAACATACCGAAAAATACGTAAGAAAAAGATTGATTGAAATTCTCAAAATATCTAATAGTGGTGCTACCGTTATATGGGGCTATAATAAAACGGATCAATATTGATATTTGTTGGTAGTGAGATTTGTCAGTCATATACAAAATACCAAATTACAGCCAATTTGGTTGGACAGCGTGTCCAAAATGCCTAAATACCGAATACTAAGGGGTACCTTATATGGGGGCTACCCTGAGGCTAATTGATATTAATAATTTTTAGTAGGGATATGTGTTATTCAAAGTGAACTCAAAATACCAAATTACAGCAAATTCGGTTGGAAAACGTACACAAAATCCTTAAAATTCGAATATTGGTGGGCACCATCATATTGGGGATGATTTCTACAGGCAGACGGAATCCGTAAATTGACATAGAATTTTATTCTGATCAAGAATATATTTAGTTTGTAGGATCTTAGGTGAATATTTCGATGTGTTGCAAACGGTATGACAAATTTATAATTGTAGGCGTGTTTTTAACGCCTAAAAATTAGATTAAAAAAATCCTCTTGATTTTTTTAACCCCTGCCTAAAATTTTACTTGAAAAAAGTTATTTTTAAAAAAATCTACGCCTTCAATTAGTTTTGGAAGAAATCCCCTTGATTTTTTTTATATAAAAACGCTCTTATTTTTGTTAAACCCATGGCTAAAATTATACTTAAAAAATTATTTTTAAAATATCAACGCCTAAAATTATATATAAAAAATTATTTTTGAAAGACCACGTCTACAAAGATTTGAAAAATAGATATTTTTAAAAAATTCGCTCCTAAAATTGATTTTAAAAAAATTATAATCTGCCTGGCTTTAGGCGTGCCAGGCATGTCAAACTAAGTTTTTAAAATCTCCAATGAATTTATTTTTGTCTTCTCTTTATTAAAACATTCGTGTTTTGTATTTTTTTTTACATTAAAATTTTTTTACATTAAAATTCATAATAAGAGAATATTCATTTGCAAAAATAATTTTTCTCTTACAAAATAATAAAGAGACATATTTGCCAACAAACCAAATTCCATCTCTCAAAACAAGGCATATTATTATTTTTGCACAGTTATGGGAAATTCTTGTTGTTTAGCCATAAATTCAAATCAATAAATTTCAATGATATCCCTCTAAAAATTATAAATCATTCGCTACCACCATAACGATAAGATTGCAACGTCATATTTTTTGCTAAGGAAAGCAGGCAACCCGTTTAACAAACCAAAACAATAAATGCCACTTAACTTAAATTACTTTAATCGTAAATTTAATTAATGGCAATGGCGTGATAAGAAGCTAACCAAGATTTCCTATGCCAGAAAGTGAAATTAAGTTTATCAACGACAAAACCAAAAAAGAAATAAAAAACCCCGAGTTCAATAAATGTGCAATGATTTATTGAAAACAAACAACAAACATTCGCAATCACACTTTGAACTTTGTTACCAAAGGCTCAAAAAATATTCGTCAAAATAAAAAAGAATTCCTTTACAAGAAATGCGTAATACCGGCTTCCTTGATCATGGCCATCAATGAGTCCATAGTCTCTTCACCGGTGGGAATAATTTGGGAAGCAGGCAATTTGAAGCCAGTCCAAAAGTTCAAGCTGGATGGACGTAATTCATAGCAGTAGGCATATTTAACACCTTGGGTACCATAGGCCCAATCAAGACTAGCACCGGCAGCAGGATAGATGGCATCATAAATGTTACCACCAGTATATTTTGTGCCATAACGTTCGGCCGCGGCATCAATGGCCACATCGAACACGCGTTTCAAATCGTTGTAGTTTGGTGGCAATTCATTGGTGTGACCATAGGGGAACAACAACAACTGCGAGTAGGAATGGAATGAGACAAACAAGAAAATTTTGCCCTTCAATTCGGTGGCAATATATTCGGCAAGGGTTTTGGTTTCGATTTCGGAGAAAGCAGAAGGGCCAGCATAGGTATCAGAGCAAGGGTTGTCGCTGGCACCAATTTCGTTCCAATGGAAGTCCCAGTTACGATTGGGATCAGCACCGAAGCAACCGTTTTCATAGGAAGTACGGGTCTTACGCCACAAACGATCAGTGGTGTGAGTGTAGACAAAACCATCAGGGTTGGCGTGTGGTACAATATACCAGTCAAAGCTTTCAGCAATCATGCGGACTTCTTTATCGGTGCTGCTCAACAATTGGTTAAGGATATAGGTGGTGGTAGCGGGTCCAATCCATTCACGAGCATGCATACCGCCTTCCAAGAAAATACCCTTTTTACCGGGTCCATAGGTGATCTTAACACCCAAAATATCACGACCTTCATAAGTACGACCAGCCTTGAAGATACTAACAACACCGGGATATTTTTGCTCCAAGCTATGCAACCAATTATAAGTATCCTCCAACTCATGGTATTCCGTCCAGCTATAATCGTCACTGCGTCTGTTGGGATTGGCCACAATGTCATCTTCCAAATGAGCTTGAACATTGGTTTCCATCAGTTCATAGGCAATGGAATAGTTTTCCAAAGCTTTCACGAAATCAGGTACTCTATGAGGAGCTACGACAACATGGATTTTCGAATTGACATAATGTACAGCATCCAAGAAAATATACGAATCGCGGGAACCATCCAATTGCTTGACAAGTTCCAATTGTTCTGCAGTCTTGGGTTGCAATTGATAAACGTGGTAGTTATCGTAGCGGGCCTTCAAAGCCAAAGAAACGGAGGCCAAGCCCAATATGGCCAAAACGAATGTAATCGATAAACCCTTCATGGCGCGAATACTTTCGACGAATAGTCGTAAAACTATGTTATTTTATGGCTTTTATAGGTTTCCCTACACGGGCGACTACCAATTGGCCTGATAACTATTAGCAGTGGGTTAGCTGCTATTTAAGAAAGATTAGAATTGTGGCAACTAAAAATGAGTGAGATATGAAAAAGGTAAAAGTGTGTGCGGGTGTGTGAATTCAGCAATAACACTCCAAAAACCCAAATGATAAGCTTCCAATACGTATTATAAAAAATTAATAGTAAAACAAAAAATGCAAGGAAATTTTTATTAGATATAGAAAAGGCGAAAATGAATACATAGATGATTAACACTCAATGCACAGGTCATGACACCCAAGAAGAAATAAAACTGAACTACAGATTTTCAGATCAAAGTTCATGTTAGCTAATATATGAACTACTTTTCTCCATCATATTTTTGGTATATTTATTAAATTGTTTTAACTTTAAAGATCCTCTTAATGTCGTAAAATCTACTATGACCTTTTAAAAATATTTACTTATATTTCCAGTTTTTCCATACAACAAAATTTCCGACCATATTTTCTGGCCCAAACTCCAATGGAAATGTTTAGACACCTACTCTATTTGGATGATTTCTATTTGTTTCCATATGACAAGAGTAAAGCCAACGAAACTATATTAACAAAATTGGATATTTTACTACGCATGATGTATAATACCAGTGATTATCCCGTTCAGGATATTCTCACCGAGCTTGGTCCAGATTGTGATGATCTTATAATAAGAGGTATTGTTTATGGCATACCGGTAAATATAAGTGATTATTTTCGTAAACGTCTGACAACAAATGGAGTTTGCTGTATGTTCAATTATAAACGTGAAAGTTATGCTTATGATGAGTAGGTAGCTTCTAATAAATAATTTAATTTATTAATATATAATATTATTTAACTCATATTTCAGAGAAATTCGCAATGAAGATAATCGTTTTATACGTGAGAAGCAGCCAATACAATTTGAAGCTAATTCCATTCTAAATTCAATACAATTTGTATTACAAAGTAATCCGGAAGATTTTACGGTGCGAGATTTTGATATTGATGCATTTGAGGTAAGCACCTAACGGATACATCTATTAACAATAATTTTAAATCCCCACTCTTCTTTTAAAGATAACAGTATTCCCTCAGTATGATTATGCCAACATACAATCGAGTCACATTGGTCATATATTAGTTGATTATTATTCCATAGTGGAAATACCCATACAACCAGAATTTTATGATTCCTCTGAAAGAATACGACAATTTAAGCCAAGCGTACGCAATTGTTATTTTCCCGATGAGGGTCAAAAGGTTTTAAATCGGTAAGGAAATACTGTCGAAATTGCTTACAATAACTGTGAAGTAACCGGTGATATGTAATAAAGGACAGCGCTTTTCTCGGAATTTTAGGATGCCGTCGTTAAAAGCCATACATCATGAAAAACGATTTCGACTGCACGATAATTCGATTTCGACTGCATAATTATGGCGTAATTAATTATAAATTATGTTTTTTTTTATTTTAGATCATATTATTCCATAGATGAATGCTTATTACAATGCCGTTCCGAATCTATGATAAAACATTGTGGTTGTGTTAGTCCACCAATGGGTGCTATGGCTAATCTAACATATTGTAATTTAAATGCCTTGCCTTGTTTGCGTCAATGGAATGCCAAATGGCATAATTGGAACTATTTCGCCTATGTCAATGATGATAATATGGATGATAGTGATTTAATGGCCGCACGCAAATGTCCGCATTGCCTGCCAACTTGCGATGGTGTAAATTTCCGAATTCATTTAAACGAGATGACAATGCGAAGAGCCTATGGTGGAATATATAGTCATGGTTTATTGTAAGTTTAATACCCAATTTCATTTCGAGATATTTTAATATCATTTAGCAGTGCGATTTCTCACATTTTTTTTTTTAAATTTTATTGCTATAGAAGGTACATAATTTTAATATGATCAAAAATATGTCCCATCGAAATAAATCTTTTAAAGACTTTGGACCAAATCCATTTCAGATAATTTGGAGTCGATTTAGTTATACCCTCCTATGATGTCCAAGTTGATGTCCAAGATATATTTCAAAGAAAGTAAATGATTATATCCAAAATTTGCACACTATATTATGTTTTCTAAACATAAATACATCAATTTCGAAGATGGTCCACATTTTGGGTTTGATAGTGTCCGATTTGGTCAAAAGTTTGCAGATAGTAATATTTTTTTCGAAAAATAATATCATGATCGACGATGGGCACTGTTACCCACTACTTCTGGTCCTCAAGAAATCGTAATAATAAAATTTTTATTGAACTTTATAAAGGTTTCGTCCCTGACACATCATATACTCCAACTCAGCAAACCTCTTTAAATTATAGAATATATCGTAAACACTCTAATAAGATGAATTATTTTTCGTGGTTACAATAAATATTATTTTCTTTAATATGTTGGTTTTGAATATTTAATATTAATCTTCTCAGCTTCTCCCTCTTTTTCCTAGTTGCATCTGGAATATACTCAAAACTTTTCATTACTTCTTCTATTATCTTAAAAATAAAGCAGGGTGCGCAAAAATTCGCTCGCGAATGAATTAAATCCCATATTTTTTCGTTTTGTACTCATTTTACTAATGAATTTATAAATTCTCCACCAAACGAGCATTAGCCAAAGAATGTTCGCACACACATAACAAACGAGTGAGAGGTCAAAACAACGATCGTTCGTCTACTACTTTCTGTAGATTAGTTATGAGATTGTAACCAATTTTTGTAAATTGTTCTTATTTTACTGTTGTAGGAAAGGTCTCGACGATACTAAGCCCCTAGCAATAATAAAATTATTTTTCAAACAACGATTTGCACAGGCCACCGAAATGGATATAATTGGCGATTGGGTTGTGCTATTAAGTAAGTATATTACATTCGTTCTAATTATTTTTCTTTTTTATTTTTGAAAATTATATTTATTACCGTATAACAATGTTTGACTTGTAATGAATAATCTTTATGTATTTGTTTTTTCTTTCAGATCGTTTTGGTGGCATTATGGGTCTGATGTACGGATTTAGTATTATTAGCTCTTTGGAAATTTTCTACTATGCCACGGGAAAATTTTTTACATTCTATTGGAATAACTGGAAATTGAAAATTAAAAGTAAAGCCGTCGAAACTTCAGCAATATTGAAGAATAAAACATTTAAAAGAGAAGAACCTCCACCGGCATATGATTTATACTGGAACGAGTTGATGCCGAAACGTCGGACCAACATTTTATTTGGAAAACAATTTGATACTTAAACATTTTTAAAAATAAAAACCGCAGTGGAGAGGGAGGCACATTTGAACACAGTGCAACGTTGAACAGCGCTGATAAAATAGAAGTTCAGAATTGTTTCATTTATATATGGCAACCTATTACCTTTAAATTGAACTTAACGTATTGTTACGAATATAACTTTAGATTTAAGTTAATTTAGATGAATTCCGTTAATTTAAGAATTTGAATTGTAACGTAAATTTCTACTACGCAGTTTATTTGAATAACTTCACAACAACAACCACTGTATAGATTTTTCTACATCCTTCCATTTCCTCTTTCATTTTCTATTTTGTTATTGTCGTACAATTCTTGTTAAACGTCATTCCTCTTTCTTTGTTATTCCCTCGCCTGTATATGTGTTGTTGTTATTCCTCTTTCTTTGTTATTCCCTCGCCTGTATATGTGTTGTTGTTATTGTAAGTTTGTTTACTCAAGTTTGTTGTTGTTATTGTTCACTCAGTAAGTTTGTTTTTGTTATTGTTACTCAATGTGTTTGTTGCATTGGTAGATTGTTCGTGATCTAGGTGTTACCAGATCGTCTAGAAACTTCTGTAGCGACAGGCAGGGCTCATATAAATAGAGGGAATGGAAAGGCAGTGAGTCAGTTGTGAATCAGATCGCGAATTGAAACCGTCGAGTAAAGTAAAGTGCAAAGTAAAGTTGTGTGAATAAAATCATTATAATAATCGTAATCAGAAAGAACCCGCGTTTTATTTGGTACGAATTGTATCGGGAAATGAAACAACGTCTACACGGGATTTAGTAAAACCCAAGAACGTAACAATTGGTGTCAGAGGTGGGATTACGATAATAATACTACGATGAAGTTTAAGGATCTACGAGTGGAAGACTTGAAGAAGGAGCTCAATAAATTGGAATTGTCCTCTACTGGCAACAAGGCTGAACTACAAAAACGTCTGTTGGATGAGTTCGAGCGCCGTGGTATGAACATCGAAACATATGAGTTTGACAGTAAGGATGAAGTGGATTTATCGGAAATGGGCGAATCCAACGGTGGGGAAGTCTCGTCAGTAGCTGCCAGGGGTGACGATTTCAGAGAAATGCTGGCCAAAATGTTTGAGGAAAATTTCAGAAGGAGCGAAGAGAATTCCAGAAAGTTAGAAGAAAACACGAGACGAATGTTCGAAGAGAATTCCAGAAAGTTAGAAGAAAACTCGAGACGAATGTTCGAAGAGAATTCGAGAATAACGAACGAGAAACTCGAGTACATTACAGAAGTTATTGGAAGGAGAGTGGAAACCGTGGAGGTCCAAATTAAAGAGTTGGATAAGAAAGTGCAGTCGGTTGACGAGAAATTGCTGGTCCACGACCACAGGTTTACGAATCTGGAGAAGAAAATGTCGGAACTGGAAATTAAAGGTGGTCCGGTGCGAGTTACTGATAACACACTAAAAATCAAACCTCCTGTATTCGACGGCTCTACGTCATTCAATGTTTTCAAGTTACAGTTCGAGACAGTGGCTTCTAGAAATTCGTGGAACGACAGCGACAAAGCGGTTGCACTACTTCTGGCATTGAAGGGCAGTGCTGCTGATGTTATACAGAGTATTCCTGTCGCTTCTAGAAACAACTATGAGGATGTTATTGCTGCACTGGAACGTAAGTACGGTGGCGAACATAAACAAAACATATACCTTATGGAACTAAGGGGAAAAGTACAGAGGGCAAACGAGACGTTACAAGACTTTGCAGCTGAGGTGGAACGTTTGGTGCTAATGGCGTATCCAGGAGAGAATCACCCATTGCTGGACCGTATGAAAATCGAAACCTTTGTGAATGGCATACGTGACCCTGAGATTAAATGTGCAACATATGCGTCACCAAAAGCATCGTTTGCCGAAACTGTGTCGTTTGCCCTTGCCCAAGAGACGGCCAGAATAATTGTTAAGCCCCAGACCCACGAGATTCGCCAACTGGAGACCGAAGGTTGCGAACCCAAATCTCTCGTTAACTCGATCAAGGACGCCATGAGGCAGGTAATAGAAGAAACAAAGTTAGTAGGGATGACTAAGCCCAGGGTTAGATGCTACAACTGCGATAAAGCAGGTCATATTGCGCGCGAATGCAGAGCTAAGCGCAAACGATCCAGGTCATCGTCACCACCTCCAACGAAAGATGTTAGAAGAATTGCTCAACAGTCCACCAATGAGTCACCGTTAAACTAAATCGAGCCAGTCCAGCGGGGCATGAACTGGCTCCCATCGACGATGGCCCCACAATCTCCATAGCAATAGTACAACAGAAAAGTCACAACCTAACAGCAACTGGGTACATCAATGGTGACAAGCGAGTTCTGACGTTAGATACTGGCGCATCAAAGTCCATCATAAGATCAGATCTGTTAAAGGGAAACATAACGCAACTTAATGGAGTCAGACTGCGCACAGCAACGGGGGAGCCCGCGGCCGTACACGGCAAGATTACCCTGAGACTAACTATTGCCAATAAATCGGTGAATTACGATTTTATAGTTGCCGATATCGTAGACGAAGTGATAATAGGCGCAGATTTTATGATTGCCTTCGGTATCAATCTGGATATGAAAGAGCGTGTGATGACCTGGTCTAACGTCGAAATTCCGTTAAACGTGGGCTACGATGAAAGTACACCCATTAGACGTCTGACTACGGACCATCCAGAGATAATACCGCCCTGTGCCGAAGCAATAATATGGGTACCAATGAATGGAGATTGTGGAGCCGAGAAGTTGTGGGTGGTGGAACCAGCAGAAAACAGATACAGTAACATCCTAATAGCGAATGCCCTGGTGAAAAGCAACGAGGACGGATTGATTCCTGTTAGAGTTTTGAACCTGTCAAACAAGCAAGAGCAAATTTGCCAATTTTCCGAAGTTGGACAATGCACACCAGCTGAAGCTGTAGTTAATTTGGAAACTAGCACCGAAAAGCCAGCAGCCATGGAGAAGAAGCACCTCGACGGCTACATAAAAGAGTGGACACACCAATTATCACCTTCCGAGAGGAACAAGGCTAAGCAGCTATTATGGAAGTATGCCTCTACCTTTGCGTTGACAAAAGAGCACCAAGGAAGAACATCAGTGGTGAAGCATGAAATCAATACAGCAGACGCGCGACCCATTAAACAGCCTCCAAGAAGTGTTCCCCTGGCCAAAAGAGACGAGGTCCAGAAGCTGATAAGTGAAATGGAAAAGAGTGGTGTAATAGAACCATCGTCAAGTCCATGGTGCTCCCCAGTGGTCTTGGTCAAGAAGAAAGACGGAAGCACACGATTTTGTGTGGACTACCGAAAGTTGAATGATGTCACCAAGAAAGACAGCTATCCGCTCCTAAGAATCGACGACACATTGGACACATTAGCCGGGACGTCATGGTTCTCCACCCTCGACCTGCAGAGTGGGTACTGGCAAGTAGAGATCGCCGAGAAAGATAAAGAGAAAACAGCGTTTGGCGTTAATGGGGGTCTCTGGCAGTTCAACGTCATGCCATTCGGACTCTGCAACGCCCCGGCTACATTTGAAAGGCTGATGGAGCGTGTGTTAAAAGGGCTGCAGTGGAAGTCGTGCCTAATATACCTGGATGACATCATAGTCATGGGACGCAACTTCGACGAACACATCAAGAACTTAAAGGATGTTCTACAGCAGCTTTCGTCTTCAGGCCTCAAGCTGAACCCAAAGAAGTGCAGTCTCTTCCAACGAGAGGTGAAGTTCCTGGGGCACCACGTGACGCCGGAGGGCATATCGACGGATAAGGAGAAAATTCAATCCGTCAGAGATTGGCCGCAGCCCCGAAATCTCCATGAGCTGCGAAGCTTTCTGGGTCTCTGCACATACTACCGTCGATTTGTCCCAAATTTCGCCAACATCGCCGCCTGTCTACACCGCTTGACGCAAAAAGGCCAGAGGTTTCAGTGGGGCAACGACCAAGAAGAGGCATTCAGAAAGCTCAAAGACATGCTATGCAGAGCCCCCATTTTGGCATACCCTATACCTGGCGGAAAGTTTGCTCTGGACACAGACGCAAGTGCGTGCGGCATCGGTGGCGTCCTTTCCCAGGAAATCGACGGACAGGAAAAAGTCATCGGGTACTACAGCCGGACATTGTCGAAGCCTGAGAGGAATTACTGTGTGACGAGGAGAGAGCTGCTTGCTGCCCTTGAGAGCGTTAAACACTTCCACAAATACCTATATGGCCAGCATTTCCTGCTGAGGACCGACCACGCTGCTCTCCAATGGTTGCTGCGGTTTAAGAATCCGGAAGGTCAACTAGCCCGTTGGATCGAGAGGCTCCAGAGTTATGATTTCAGAATCGAGCACAGAAAAGGCGGAAAACACGGTAATGCTGATGCCCTGTCTCGTCGGCCATGCAAGGTAGAATGCAGGCATTGCTCAAAGGCTGAGAATAAGGAGAATATCGTTGATGTCCGACTATTGCAGTTTGAGTCGGGTGAAGATTGGTCGACGGAACAACGAAGAGATCCCATTCTGGGCAAAGTAATTTCGGCCATTGAAACGGGCAAGCGACCTAGTCGTAAAGAAATTACCTCCGAAAGCCCTCTTTTAAAATCCTATTGGGCCCAGTGGGACAGTCTACTTATAAAAGATGGCTGCCTATATCGCAAATGGGAAAGTGAGGACGGTAAATCTCACCGGAACTTGATCGTCGTCCCAGACTCCAAAATAAGAGATGTCTTGTCGGAGTTTCACGATGGGCCAAGTGGAGGACATCTTGGCATAGCAAAGACCGCTGAAAAGGTAAAGCAGAGATTCTACTGGGTCGGCTGTCAAAAATCCATTGCCGACTGGATCGCCAATTGTGAAAGGTGCATAAAAGCTAAAGGTCCAACACGGAAGAGTCGAGGCTACATGCAGCAGTATAATTCAGGAGCCCCTTTTGAAAGAATCGCAATGGATGTAGCTGGACCGTTCCCCACAAGCGACTCTGGGAACCGGTATGTCTTAGTGGTCATGGATTACCTCAGTAAATGGCCGGAGGTTTATGCTATCCCAAATCAAGAAGCCAGGACAATTGTGGATGTGTTCAGCAAAAATTGGATTTGTCGCTATGGTGTTCCATCTGAGGTTCATTCCGATCAAGGTAGGAATTTTGAATCAGCGATCTTCAAGGAAATGTGTGACTCCTACGGAATTAAGAAAACCAGAACGACGCCCCTACATCCACAATCATGGTGGAAAGATTCAATCGCACCCTTGAAGAACATCTACGGAAAGTGGTGGACAGTGGCCAACGAGACTGGGATGAGCATATTCCAAAGTTTTTATTGGCTTATAGATCGGCCATTCATGATTCCACCTCCCGGACCCCAGCCAAAGTTCTGTTCGGAAATGAATTAAAGCTACCTGGCGATTTGATATTCGGCGCTACCCCAAACGACGATGTGAACCAAGATGAAGACAGCCAAAACTCTTTTAGTAAAGTCCACGATGCAGTCCGACATCGAATAAAAATGGTTAGCAACCGCATGAAGGCAAGGTACGATCGAGCGGCAAATACCGATGGGTTTCAAGAAGGGCAACTGGTACTATTGTTCAACCCACAACGAAAGAAAGGACTATGCCCCAAATTGCAAACGCACTGGGAAGGACCCTACAAGATTGTCACGAAAATAAATGACGTCGTTTATCGCATCCAGAGGAGCGACAGTCCCAGGTCGAAGATGAAAGTTGTACATTTGGAGCGGCTGACCCCCTACGGAACGGGAACTGTGCCTATTCGGGACGAACAGGCTTAAGCGGGGGGCAATGTTACGAATATAACTTTAGATTTAAGTTAATTTAGATGAATTCCGTTAATTTAAGAATTTGAATTGTAACGTAAATTTCTACTACGCAGTTTATTTTAATAACTTCACAACAACAACCACTGTATAGATTTTTCTACATCCTTCCATTTCCTCTTTCATTTTCTATTTTGTTATTGTCGTACAATTCTTGTTAAACGTCATTCCTCTTTCTTTGTTATTCCCTCGCCTGTATATGTGTTGTTGTTATTCCTCTTTCTTTGTTATTCCCTCGCCTGTATATGTGTTGTTGTTATTGTAAGTTTGTTTACTCAAGTTTGTTGTTGTTATTGTTCACTCAGTAAGTTTGTTTTTGTTATTGTTACTCAATGTGTTTGTTGCATTGGTAGATTGTTCGTGATCTAGGTGTTACCAGATCGTCTAGAAACTTCTGTAGCGACAGGCAGGGCTCATATAAATAGAGGGAATGGAAAGGCAGTGAGTCAGTTGTGAATCAGATCGCGAATTGAAACCGTCGAGTAAAGTAAAGTGCAAAGTAAAGTTGTGTGAATAAAATCATTATAATAATCGTAATCAGAAAGAACCCGCGTTTTATTTGGTACGAATTGTATCGGGAAATAAAACAACGTCTACACGGGATTTAGTAAAACCCAAGAACGTAACAGTATGATATTTGTATACTCAGAGTAAAGTTATGAGGCTTGAAAGCAAAAATTGGTGAAAGGTGCCTCTTCTCCCTATTTAGTGGAGTTAACATGTAAAAATTCAAATCATATTCCAGTTGAATAACTTGCTACGTAGTAACGACTACTACTTTTTACCACCACTAGATACCTCATAATTTATTCGCTTTATACTGGAATGTTTAATATTACATTAATTTTTAATCTCTTAATAGTAAAATTAAATCTTTCGAAATAAAAAATGCTGTGTTAATTTTTCAGAAATATGGATTCTGAAAATTGGATAAAGGAACAAGAATATCGGCCAGAAAACACTTGTTTCTCACATTTTCTGCATAATATAATAATAGTTTATGATTATAATACTTTTCTTAAAAACGCTTCTAATAAAAATACCACGGTTGAACTAATTTAAAATAAAATATTTCTTTTATTGCTAATAAATATTAGTTTAATCTAAAATAAGGTTTCTGAAATTTGCCTATAGGCATGCGATTACGTTGTCTTAAACGTCTAACAGCTTCACGTAAATATTTTGGTTGTAAGGCACCTGTATCGCCCATTTCCTCCATAACGTCCAAAGCTAAAAGAACACAAAATATGAATATGATGATTACTAAAACGTTTGCAGTGACACTATCAACCAACCTTCCTCCACAATTTCACCAACAAAAACTTTGGCTATACCAGACATGGCTATAACAACATTCTGTGAAACGGAACAACCGGTAATGGTTTGCATCAGTCTTTTAACAGCAGCTTTAGGGAATGCCGATCTTCGATACATTTCATAACGATCCAATTGTTCTTCGGTAAAATTTGACACCAGTACTCTGGAATACACAAATTGTTTATTAATACCACCCTCTCTACTCAGTTGTTCTACGCATATACGTACTGCATCTTTTCTCGTTCCTCCTCTTCCATTTCCTTTTTGGATTTCTGTTTTTTATTTTGTGAATTACCATCTGTATCATCTCTGTTGTCGGAATTTTCCGATTTAACTCGACGTCTTTCATCACCATCATCCCTAGAATCTCGGTGATCCTCCGATTTGTGATCCGAATCGGAATTTTGACTACTTTCGCTGGTCTTGTGATTGTCATGATGATGGGAGTCGAAGAATTTCAAATCTACTTCATCCGAGTCGTCTAAACTATTGCTTTTTGTGGGTGGAAAGAATATATCGTCCATTTTATAATCGATTTATTATTTTTGTCTTTATATTATTAAAATTATTTTTTCTAGATTGTTGTGTTTTTGTTTACCAACAAGTAGTGTTGTAAAACGTTTTTGTGCGATTGTTCTTACCGACTACCCGGAGTGATGGAGAAGTAACTGATATCGTATAAACACTTAAATGAAGTGTTTTGGCGACAGTTAAAACTTATTAAACAACTGATTTCTATCAACTGATTGCATTTTTCCAGTATTTTTTTAATAGTAGAGTTAGTAAAAGGGAAACATTTCAAAATCGCTTACAGAGTAAAAAATAATTTGAAAAGTTCGGGAACGCAAATCTAAAAAGCCAAAATTAGATGGCAATACTCCAAAATCAACATAACAAACAACAATCAGAAGTTGGCATTGCTGTTTACCATTTTTTCGAGTTCTGTGAGTTCAGAAACTGTTTTCGAGTAAAAAGTTGCACAACTTGTAAAATTAGTAGATTCTTTTAGGATCTGGGACGGAACTAACATGTTGTTGTTTTTTGTAATTAAAGAAAAGTTCTTCTCTTCGACGGGGGCATGATTGCCGGTCACTGGATCATCCGAATCTGAAAATTAAAACGCAATTCCAAATAACACACATCTCATCTTAGTATGAACTAGGATTATTGACTTCACTCAAAAATAACCAAAATGGCGGATTTATTATTAAATCATTTTTTAGAAAATCGGCTATTAACGAGGTGTGTCTGGTTACTTTTCCAGTAACATTTACTCAGTAAGTTCTAGTTCAAAGGGTAAAGCGGTATTTAAACGGCATATACATTAGAGATATTTACTGGGTTAACTTACTTTATTTTATTTGACATATTACATTGACAATTTTATAATAAAAATGAACAGTAAGCGAAAAAAATTATTTGGTATGTTCCCCGGGAATATTTAAGCTTCCTGCATCAATACATTGCCCTCTTTATTGGGCTTGCCTAAAAATATAAATAATTAGTTTCTAATTTAATGAAACTTTGCATTACTTAAAAATTTTCTTCTATTTTATGTAATTTTTATACAAATGACTCTCTTTTCTGAATTTTTGAGTAAACAGACAACATTTAGTAACAATTGTTACAAAATATCGAGTAAACAGAAACAACTAATAATCAAACGATGAACTGAAACAAAAACATTGGTTTTTATTCCAACCAGCTGTCATTAGAAATTCTTATTCGGAAACTCTACTTTACAAACATCTGCTTTCTGTCAGCCATTCTCTATTGTCCATTCTTATTCGAAGCAGTTGGAACGTTTTCCAGTGTGATAGGTTCGCAAGGAAAAAAAACCAAAACAAAACATTTTTGTTTTGATCCTGCTTTATCAGTTCCTTTTGTACATATAATTTCGTTTTAATTTAGTAGCAAAACAAATAAACGCAACGAAAATATTCAATATTTCCCAATATTCCAAGCTTAATATGGATATTTGTATTGTTTGTTTGGAATACAATGGTGACATATTATCACGTCTGACAGCTGGATCAACGGAATGGACTAAATACAATGTACAACACATCATTGAGAAACATTTATGGTGGTGGCATTTCAATGCCAAGAATGAAGACACCAATCCGAAGTGGATATGCAATGAATGCTGGTCAAGATTGTGGTCATTCCATACATTTTTCGTGCGTGTTCAAAAATCCCATAATTTGTTTAATTCTGTACAATTTTGTGCTGAAAAAGAAGCCCCACAAAGTCCGGTCGATGAAATCAAATTAGATAATGACAAAGAAGAAAATGATACATTGACGGCAGAAGCATCGCTTAATGAAGATTTGATACCTCTGGCCAAACGAAAGAGAGGTCGACCCCGTTTACAAAAGGACAACATCGATTGTGTGGTTATAGACAGCTCTGTGGAGTTTATTAAACAGGAAGATTCACCCGTTGATAAGAAGCTACCAATTGGAAATCACGGTAATGTGTTATCTGAAGCTTTACATGACCTGGACGAGGATGGTGGAGCGCAAAGTGATAGTAGAGATTACGATAATGATTACCAAAATGAAGAGAGCAGTGATAATAAAGCGACTTCAGAAGATGAGGAAATAAGTGAGCTCAGTCCGATAAAACAGAAAAAGATATCCCGCTGTAAAACTATAGCCCATAAAAAGAAAAGTTCGGCAGATGGTTCTTCCATACAATTAACTAAAAAATATGATGAGTATATAGCCCAAAATCATGAATTATTTTGCAGTTTATGTCACATACCTCTGGAGGACTTCAATCATTTGATTGTGCACTTTCGCGATGAGCACAATACAAAGCCCTATGTAATGTGCTGTGATAAGAAGTTTTATAAGCGTGCAGTATTTGTGGATCATTTGCATGTACACAAAGATCCCAATTATTTTAAATGTGAACATTGCGGTAAAGTTTTTGCCAATCGGCGTTGTTTGAAGAACCATTTGGAGTGGCATGATGACAGCCGTAAACCTAGATTTAATTGTAGTGAATGCGGGAAAGATTTCTTTAGAAGGGGTAATATTGTAATAAATCTTATATATGATCAACTTACTTAATTAAACTTAATAATTCTAGGAAGTTTGGAAAAACACCGGCTTCTTCATGTACCCGAGGAGCAACGGCAATTCCAGTGCAATGAATGTGAAAAGAAATTTGCCTCGGAAAGTTTAAGAACCCAACATATTAAAGTAACACATTTATATGTGAAATTGATCTGTGATATATGCGGAAAGGCCTTTCGCGAAAGGCACTCCTTCCAACGACATTTAGCCGAACACACTGGCGGCCCGACACCAAATATTGAATGCGATATATGTGGCATGAAACTGACAAGTATTTATGGATTGAATCGACATAAAAGACTACGTCATACTGAAGAAAATATGCAGGAACAAGTGTGTCCACATTGCTCGAAAGTATCGCCAAATATTGCGGCACACAAAAGTCACATTCAATATTCGCATACGATGCAACGAAGGCATGCCTGTCATTTGTGTGAAAAGGCTTTTCGGCGCCCAAAAGAATTAAAGGAACATTTAAGTACACATACGGGCGAAGCACTCTATACTTGTCCACATTGTCCGCGTACGTTTATTTCAAATGCCAATATGCATAAGCATAGAAAGAATGAACATCCCAAAGAATGGCATGAGGCGCGAATGAAGCGCTTAAGCTCAATGAAAATTCCTATTAATGGAATGCAAGCAAGTACGACGGTCGAAGGAAATTAGGAAAAACGATTTATATTTAATTTTGAATGTCTTAGATGTAAGTCCATTTTAGCATGCAATTCCATAATAGTACTATGTATTTTAGATTATATATGTGTAATTTATAATGTAATTATGTATATTTTGTATTTACATTGTATGTAATATATGTAGAATATAAAGTAAAATAGCAAAAATACAAAGTGTCGCTTTTAGCCTAAATTGGAGGGTGTTAAGTCCGCACTATAGGGACTTGGTTGGTTGGCAGGTACAGTGCAATAGATTCTCCCAATAGAGTCAGTACGCCCAATGCGTACTCGTGAACAAAAATAAATAGAAATAAAACACAATATGTTTTAGTAAGAGGTTTCGACCAATGCCGAGTATTTATTGGTAAACAATATTACCTGAATGGTACAACAATATGTACGGTGGCTTACTATAAAGCCTAAGTGTTTCCAACAATATTTGTGCAGCCAGTCGATCGGTAACAACGAAAGTACTCAAGTAATAATAACAATGCTTGTTGACATATAGATGCCTTAAGGTGGCGCAAACTCAAAAATGTAAACAAAGGCCGTTGAAATCTGTCAGCCTCATACTATTACAAGGGTGTAATAAAAAGGAGTAGACAGATTTCAACGGCTACGGCCTTTCAAATTAAAGGCTAACTATTTAACCATTTTAAATAGCATTCTCGCTTAAACATTTGCCGCCTCCCTTGAAACATCCATATGTTTTAACATATATGAGAAATTATAATTAACGGCATAGTGCATGGTGAGCAAAACCTTTTACATTTTTTCCATATATTTTTTCTTCATTCTTTTTTTTACTTTTTTCAAATAACAATCTTACTTGCTAACGAAAGGGCCATTAGGGACCCCGCGATTACATAGATCATGAAGGATCTATTGTACGAAAGGGCCATTAGGGACCCCGCGGTTGTGTGAGGCCAGAAAGGACCTGTGGTACGAAAGGGCCATTAGGGACCCCGCGAAACGATAGAGCCATGAAGGACCCCGCGAAACGAATGAGCCATTAGGGACCCCGCGAAACGAAAGGGCCATTAGGGACCCCGCGATATGTGAGGCAATTGTGTGAGGTTTGTTGAGGGCCGCCTTACAACGATTTCGTACGATTTGCGAAAAACAATTTATGTTATAGGACCAGTAATTATCCAGCCGAATTTTGTATTTTGAGCGAGCAGCGATCCAGACGAAAGTCGAAAACTATGATTTTTTACTATTTGTGGATACAAGTCTGCTCCTATCAAAATATCTACTGGACGAGATTCAAGGAAGTCGGGATCTGCCAAAACTATATTTGATAAATCCGATTTAAGGTCCGAAGTAATCGAAGAGGATGGAAGATTTCCCGATATGGAATCTACTACCAAGGCTGACGATTCCAAACTGTGAGACCTATTAGAACGACTGCTAAGTTTCAACGAGCACATTTTTCGGCATGTAGTAGCGACAGTACAATTTACTCCGCGAATTGTCGAAATTGTGTGTTTGACCGGTAGGTTCAATTTCTTCTGAAGTCGTTCGGAAATTAAAGACGACTCAGAAGCCGGATCTATTAACGCTCGAGCAGGATAACAAGCACCATGGATAACAATATTGACCATGGCTGTCCCCAATAGAACTGCTTTGTTCTGCGTGGTGTGAAAGGTCTGTCGAATAGTAGTGCCGACCGATGCGGGTGGATTAATCACAGTGGAACAAGGCGAACGATTATTATTAACATTAAAATAGCGTGGTCGAAAATGTGGTGCCGAAGACGATAAATTAGAATTTATAGGAGTCACCATCTGACTCGGATTGCTCACTATAGAGCTATCTCTGTGCAATAGAGTATGATGTCTCTGATTGCACTTTCGACAAGTACGGCTATTACAATTTTTGACTTCGTGTCCCCTACGAAGACAATTTACACACAAACGATGCTTTTTTACTAATTTAAATCTATCGGCAGGTGTACAATTTAAAAACCGATAGCAATAATATAGTGTATGTTGCTCTGAACAAAGAACGCAACAAGAATCAGAGGACGAACGAGGAGTAGAAGTTGCACATGGAGATGAAAATGAACTTTTTCCTTTCTTCGATTTTGACACAGTGTTAACATTTCTCATTTCATGCAAACACAGAAGAGTACGAATTCTCTCTGTCAAGAATGCATCTAAGTCTTTCCAAGATGAAAGAGACGATTTGGATTTAACACTTTGCTCCCATAAAGCGTGTGTCAATTTAGGCAATTTTTGTAAACAAATGAATACCACAATCGGATCCCAATTATCCGTAGGTATGTCATAGATTGCCATTGCGGAAAGACAACTATTAATTCCGCGTTGAAGTGACTTAAGTCCTGAACTACTTTCCTGATCCAGCACAGGAAGACCAAACAAAGTTTTCAAATGGCTATGGACAATAAGCCGTGGATTATCATACGTGGAATTCAATGCATTCCACGCTGGTTCAAAACTCCGATGAGTCAAAGGAAATTTCGAGACGATTTCTCGAGCCTCACCACTAGTTTTACTCACCAGATGACATAAACGCTCAATATCTGTCAATCGGGAGTTATTAATATATACCGCACTAAACAAATCTCTGAAAGTGGGCCAATGAAGTATATTTCCACTGAAAATATCAATATTGCAAGGAGGAATCGCAAGATTGTGAAAGTTATCTACATTAGGAGAATCAACAACAAAGCTTTGACCTATTCTAGTATTCCCAATATTCAATATTTCGGAACTAGATGTCTGTGTTCCAGCATCACAAGAAGTGTGGGACGACGAGCTCATGTTATGAAAGGAGGCATCAACTGACGGCTTTCCCGGAAGAATATTATCGGGATGCTCCGTTACTGAAACAACTGAATTGCTAGGGGAATTCAGGGTCGATCTATTAGAACTTCTAATCTTAGATAACAATCTATTTATAGTGGATATGCAAACCCTGTATTCTTTAGATGAAACCTCATACTTGCTATATAATAAATCAAGATTTTCAGGACTATCAATATGTGAGAGACAATTATTAAAAGTTTCCTCAACCGATTTCCACAATTTTTTAATTTCATCACTTCTAACCTCAAGATCATAAATATCTAATTCGTCTTCCTTCAATGCACCGAAGTGTGCAGCGAATCTCACCATAGAGTTGGAAGCACGAATGAATAAGTTCAAGGGAGTGGAAGCCATTTTATAAATTTAACCAAAAATAGGAGATAATTTTAAGTTCAAGACAAATCAGCGAGAATATTATACAAAGAAATGTCTAAATCAAATGAAATCTACACGATAACGATAAAAATTTTCAAAAAGTTAAACAATAATTCAAAAAATATGTCAAATGTCTTCAAATTAATAACAAACTAAAGTTAATTATAGCGAAATTAACAAACTTAAAAGATAAAATTCCAACAAAATACAGCAAATAGAATATTTCTCCTTAAAACGGGTCGGAAACAAATAGGAAAGTGCAACTGTAGCTCAAAATCCCACAAGCAAACTACCAATTGTAGCAGACAATGAAAAAACACAGCTACGATTGTAGCTTTTTTACTATAAAAATTGCTATAAAATGTGAATAAATTATTATCACAAAAAAATCAATATGCAACTATATGCCAATTATACACCCTACACAATACAAAAGTCCAAACGACCGATTGTAGGGCATAAAAATATTCACAAATAATATTAAAAATCCAAAAATTAAATAATTTGCAACTATATGCACAATAAAATACAAATAAATATTTTAAATTCAATAAGTGAAATGTAAGCAACAATATGCTAAATAAGCACCCTACACTATACAAAAGTCCAATTGACCGATTGTAGGGTGCGCTGGATTTTAAAATGTCCAAAATTATGTAAATATTATTCCCTGACACAAATATTATAGTTACCATAAAATATAATATTATGTGTCACTGTACTAATAT
>NW_026886444.1:0-7823 GCF_032173495.1 Musca vetustissima | reverse complement strand
CGAAGTCTGAACCGATTTTTTTTCCAATTTCAATAGGGTTCGTCCTTGGGCCGAATAAGTCTATGCCAAATTTCATCCAATTCGGATCGTAAATGCGACCTGTACTTTGTTTACAATTATAGAGACAGACAGACGGACGGACGGATGGACGGACATGCATAAATCGACTCAGAAAATGATTCTATGCATATTCTCAAAAGGAACCATGTGTCTATCTCGTTTCCTTTTGCCTGTTACAAACATATGCACAAAGACATAATACCCTGTACAACAGTGTGGTGAAGGGTATAAAAAGCTATTTCTGATGGTATGTGTGACCTTGAGATGTCAGCGACCGCCTCTAGAAAATATAGCCTTAAAAGGCAAACTTTGAGTCGCATATTAAAACAAAAATTCCATTTTGATGACCTGAATTTCACCTTCACTGATAGCGGTGATAATTACAAGGCTATGACTATGATGCCGAATGTGCGCCATTAAGTATCAGATGACAATTATCAGCCATAAAGTTTTATATTTGTTGTAAAAATACTGAGATATAGAACTCTAAACACAAAGTGCCAAAGGTGCCCCAGTCTCTCCTACTAAAAATTAACAATATGGGACCATGTTTTGGAGAAGCACACATAGCATCGGTACCTCCATTATTTGGCGACTTTAGACACCGTTTCTTAACGGAGTCTTAAATTTTATATTTCGAATTTTCATTGGGCAGACATTTTCCCTATCAAGAATTATTAGTATTGGTAGTGGTTTGGAGGTAGCCTCCAGATAGTGGTACTCCACATTATTCGGCATTTTGGGGACGTCGGACACGGTTTTAAACTAATTGACTATAATATGATACTTTTCATACCGGATTCCCGGTGAATAAAAAAAGTTTTCCAGAAATTTTCCAATTTAAGCTCAATTCCAATTTTACCGCTCCGATAAAAACTGCCCCGGATTTTTATTAACCCAAATAAGCAACCTACTAGCATTTTTTTAAGAAAATTGTAATACACACCAAATGGTGCAGGGAATAAAATGTTTGGTCGTGCCGGAATTTCACTACGTGTTAGATCAATTTATTTGTGCTAAAAGAGTTTAAAAATTGCTAAATTTATTGCTAAAATATCAACAGTATTTCCAACATAGGGTATTTTGATTATTTTTTTACACTTTCAACCTATTTAGTCGGAATAAGGTATTCCTGCCCAAAATTATCAGTATGGGCCCACTTTTAAGGGTAGGTCGTATATATATATGAATACGTTTTTAAAATTTCGAATTCGTTTTTTGGTTCTCTTTAGGTGTCAAATCTTTCTACAGAAAAAAACTAACCTTGCAAGATTTTTTAATTTAAAATAAATTAATATTATTTATAATTAACTTTGTTATTTTTTTGTCCTTTTTTATAAATAGAAAAATAACATCGGAAACCGATGTTAGAACGTATATTTGGGCCTCCAATGTAAATGTATGTATCGTAGTCTACATATCAATTGTTTTAAACAAACTTTTTTATAAAAAATGGATTCTTATGCTAATCGAAGGTTATTGGAATATTCAGGGCGCATATACCATAATAAGTTCTTTTTATAAAAATGATTTCATATTATAATCAAAGATTCTTGTGTGTGTGGAATAGTCAGGTCTTGTGGAATGATCATGCAGAATATACCACAATGCGATAATAGGTTTATAGAATGTTTACTATTGGATTGATGGAATCAATAGTACTGATAAATATATCCTCAGTCAACTTGATAAATTCAAATATATCTTGAGTTCATAAAACTTGCAGTAAATATTTAAATAACTATTTGTGAAGAAGTTTTTTTTCTTTACTTAACTCCAGTGGCGCTATATCATACAATGCCTGATACAGAAATACAGAAAATCCATAAAAAACGCCGTTTTAAAGTGACTACGATTTTTTGTTGCAAAAAAATTATACATCCAAATCAATTAAAGCTATTTTAAAGTTGTTTTGGTGTTATTAGCCACTTAACTTAATGATTTATTGATAGAAATGTGCGGCCATTGAATGTTAAACTTTTGCTCTACATCGAGCAATTTTATTGAAGAGGTGTGTGTTTTGGATTTTAAATGTTTAACATTGATTTTTTTGCAAAACATTATTGGAAACTTTAAATGCAATGAACGTAGACAATTTTTGAATTATTTAAATAAAATAGTAGCTGTGGAAATTTACCAGCTGAGTAGTGGCTGGTGGCCAATGAGTAATCACAGAATTAGCAAATTTAAAAAAAAAGATCGAAAATACTACGTGAGTATCATGAAATTTACAAAGGTGCATAAAATTACTAAAGTTTTTAAATAAATTAATTTACTTGCCATTTTTGTGGTAATTTCACGATGTTCAAACATGGTTATCTGGAATAAAACACAAAACAAATATTAATTACATATGTGATCTGCTTAATTTTGACATTCAGCCAATTTAGTTAATTAAGAACCATCTATATTTATTTAATTATTTATAAAATATAAGGCCACAGGCTATGTGTATTTTCAAAATATTTTTTCCGTTTCTAAAAATAATGGTACTGCTTTAAGTATTGGTACTGCTTTAAGTATTCGACACCATGTTATATTATTTCAACTCCATTAATAGTATTATCGAAATTCGATAATTTATTATACTCCATAGATCATTCTTTTTTCTTTACAAGTGCATTAGCGCTACTGTTGAGGACTATCCACACTATGTTTAGAAAGGAAAAACTTGATTTTCTATCTCAATCACATCTATGAACCATTACTCAATTTCACACCACTTTGTTTTCGGAACGTCTCAAGTGAATTTTATTAATAATTTCACGTTCTGTAGACGTTTCCCCTTTCCTCAAAATGTGTCTACTTAATGTAAAGTGTTTGGAAACAAAAAAGAAACAAAAATGCATTTTTTCTAAAATGGAAACTACTTGGTCTTCAAATGTTTGTAGGGGTAAACGAATGACGGCGGCTGATTGAAGGCAAAAACAATTGTGTTGAATACAAAATGAAATCGTGACATTGAATTTATAAGACGAGGGACGACTACATGGAATAAATTGAAATATTCAATATGAGTGGGAAATCAATACTAACATAAGGGTGATTTTTTTCATTACCAACTTTGTCAGCAATTCTTATAAATTGGTTAAGTAAATAATGAAAGTTCAGTTTAAAAATGTATCCTGGTAGTTTTTTAAGAAAATACAACTTACAAAGTTCCCCTTTTTAATGTAATAACTATAAATTGTAATACTGTCCCTCGTCACAAATAATATCTCAATTAAGATTTCAATTACAAAAATACAATGTTGCAATCATCAAGTTGTAAATAACATAAATATGGTTATGTGTTAAACTTTTGTACAAATGGAGGCGTAGCAACTTGTAAACATCATGATTTAAACGATACTAAATAAAAAACCTCCAACAACAACAATAGTCAGAAGATACCGACTTTTTACAAAACCAAAAAAAAACTCATAGACTTACAACAGCCTGAGCTTAATTAAGAATTCCTAGTAACAACAAAAATGCAACAACACACTACCCACAACAAATTTATATAAAAAAACCTGTTTATTTTGTTCCTTTAATATTTGTTTTCTACATTCTCATAGTTCGGTAGAAAAATGTCACTCTATCGTTTAACCACATCAAATTAAATAAAGAAATAATGGTTATATACAACACAACAACAACAAAATTGTCGTGAATATTTTGTGATTATTAGATTGGGTAACCGCGCTTGTGGGGCGCAGGTTAAATTCCATTTAGAAATAAAACTATTTAACTATTTAATTTAAAATAGTGAGGAATTGAAATTATATGTGGATTGACAGATTAGTGTCGAAGATGGATTATATAATTGCATAAGGGGGTATAAGGGGTTAAGCCAACCTATAATGGTGCTGTAGTTGCTATTGCTGTAGAATTATGTAGAGTTAGTTATTTTGTGTTAAAGAGGGTGAAAATCTACTTATCAAGGTCGATATGGATAATAATCTGACATATAACAATATTGTCGAAATGTTGACATTAAAATGCTTTTTTATCATTTCGATATACAATTTTAGCCATTTTACTCAGCATATATACAGATTAAAACAAAATAATATATGGAATCTAAATACATATCTAAACAAATTTAGACTGTTTTATCAGTCTTCCGTGTAAGAATTTGATGGCGATCAGACAAACGTTGAGTCTTTATATATCTATATCAAAACGCAAGCCGAATTTCGACAAATTAAATAAATGCCGCCTAACGACAAGTATGAGTACTATGTTAACAGAAATAAATTATCGGACGGCAAGATGTTTTTATATCCACTTAAACGTTATTCTAAGTATAACCTCAGAAGTAAGTATGGATGAATTTATAAATATAGATATATCTCATCAATAACGCTACGTTTGTATAAAAATTCGAATTAAATCGGTTGCGATTGGGGCATAGTTTTATTAAAATAATTATATTCGAATTTATGCATATTCGGAGTTGTATAGTCTAACGGGCCGACCATATGATAACCTATACAAAAATAACAATATACAATTTATTCTGACAAATTGAATTAATATTATTCAAAAAGGGATGATAAACTGCACAAAGAATATTAAAATATAAATATGTAAATTTTAAAAATATTATTTATACTATTTGGGTTTGTTAGTACCCAATTAATAATAATAGAGCTAAAATTAATGTAAAAGGGAGGGATTGAATCTACTCAAATTTCTTAAATATATTTACATTAATTGGGCAATACAATTTATGCAAATGTGAGGGGTCGGAACTACTTAGCTTTGTTAACATATTTATTGTTAACTGGGAATATTAATAATTTAGCGATCATTTATGCCACATCGAAATATTCACCGGAGACCCTACCAAGTTATATCTTCTTGGTAAGAATAAAATTCTATCTAGAGACTGCAATATTTAAGATAGAGCTCTTATTAGGTATTGCAGCTCTCATATAACGGTACCCCCAGTATTCGGTATTTTGGGGATTATGATAATTAATATTGACCCAAGATTCAGGATAGCCCTCCATATAAAGGTAACCCACAATATTTGGTATTCTAGGGATTTTGGACACACCTTTCCAGCGAATTAGATGTTGTTTGGTTTTATGCGTTCTCATTGGTAGTCAAATCTCACTACCAAAAATATCAATATTGATCTTCGTGTTATTATAGTCACACTATTAGATATTTTAAGAATTCAAATTATCTTTTTCTCATCCATTTTTCGGTATGTTCAAGGCCCAATCATAACATGAATTTTCTCCTAGGACCCCCAATTATTTTAGATATTTTGATTGTCATCCTCATGTTCGGCCGGGTTGAACCATATGTCTGCATGAAACTGCATAATTAAGTCATGCCAAAAATTATGGGTGTTGTCTTTGGCCATAACTAAACCTACTGCAATTTATATATAATGGACAGACGGACGGGCAAACATAGATCGAAGTTCAAAGTATAGGAGGTCTTCCTAAACACCATATGTTTTCCGCTTAGCTCCAATTTGACATATGCCAATTTTTTTAATCTGTTGAAAATACTCATATACGATCCACTTTTACATCCTTCACCATAAGATGCCATCCAGCTGAAATCATAACAAAGCTGGTAAAATAGAACTTCGACATTTTGTTCATTTATTGCTACAACTTCAATGATGTTTGGCAATATTTCCCCTTTTCAAGAATTTCGATAATTTTCGAATTCATTGTATAGTGTCTTCGGCAATATTATAGATAGAATATCGAGGAATATTTTGGTATACAACTTTAACCCTCAACCGACTCATTGCAGGGGTCTTTTCGGTCCCCTTTTCCAGAAGTGATTGAAAACTCATTCAAAACGGTTTTAAAGCTTCTTAGAATATTCTACAGAAGTGTTCGCCATATATATGTCTCAGAATAGATTAAAACTCAAACATAAGCCTAAACGTCAAAAATCTTAAAAAAACAAAAAAAAACCATTTGAGGGTTAATATCGTACTTATTACTATTTTTTATCCATTTTTCCCACAAAATGTCATTTTAGAAGGGTGGTATAAGGGACAAAAATATTCTCCATCAATTTTTATGTCACTGAACAAGAGAAATCTGTATATATAATGTATATACCGAATATAAAGTCATACTTTTTGAACAAAAAATTGAAAATGTTTTTGCATTTTTGTTCAAAGACATTTCCCAGTACTTTTTTCAACTAAGCGCATTAAAGTAACATGAAACTTACCACTAGAACGCCGAAGGCTGTCATTTTGACCGCTTTCCAATTTCAAGTACAAAAGCAATTGTGCATTTAATGACACTTTTTTTAATTTGGTGAATTTTTTATGATAAACGTAATTCTATGAGGTACAAAAAGTCACAAAATTTAAAAAAAGTGTCATTAAATGCACAATTGCTTTTGTACTTGAAATTGGAAAGCGGTCAAAATGACCGCCTTCGGCGTTCTAGTGTTAATTTTAGGTAGGTTATGTCAAAGAATAAAATATTCTGCATCAAATTCCACTGCAAGTCCCAAAACAAAATTTTATACTTATATTCCATAGTTTTTAAGAAATTTACAGTATAAAATTATCTGTAATAACAACAATATTGTTGCTGACTACAGTTAATTTTATACTGTAAATTTGTGACAATCAGAAACTATTTTAAAATATTATACCCCTTATTTTAGTAATCCTTTTAAAATTCGCAATATTGGTATCAATTTGAGGCGGTTGAAGTCCTGAATACAAAAATGTAAAAAAATTCATCAAACTTATTAATATTATTCTATTTTAATTACTGTCTCTAAAACTATTTATGCTAAAAATATCAAAATTATACGAGACCAGGCTTTATACCAGACATACGTCCAAAATTGTGGTCTCTAGAGCTACACGGAGTCCGCATTGTGGTTCAGATTTTCTTATGAAAAATAATCACTTTCCAAATTAAAATATTGTGGTAATTTTAACCGAATAGTTTCGGGGTAGGCCAAAATAAGCTGTATTATGACATTTAAGGTTTTTATTGGGTGTCAAACCTTTCCACCAACAATTTACAGAAATATAGCCCCTTATAAAAGACCAGGCCGATCGGCCGAAATTACTTTTTTACTTGTATTATGTTAGCATCCTACTATATGTTATATTTGCCCAAACAAAATCATTTATACATATTATATTAAAAAAATAATTATAAATCAATATTTTTATATTATTTTTTTTTTACATTTTGTCAGTATATATTTTAATTGGCCATAATTGTTAATATCTGAAATCTACACCTTTATATGACTGATTTTATACCCACTCTAATATATATAAATACATATACATTGTAGGCATATTTAAAGATAAATGATGGCGGTGGACACTTAAAAGAATACATTCCATGGCTTGTTGATTTGTGCGTTTGTGTGTGTGTGTGTGCCAGAAAGAAAAAAAAACATTAAGTCGTAAATCTTTATTTTTATTTCACCTTTTTCTACTCGTTTTTCTTATGTTTTTTTTTTTTTTCATTCGTCTGACATTATTTATTGAATGTCTTAAATATCAACAGGCTAAAAGGGAAATTGTCAGATTTATGACTTTATTCCTTAAATATCGGAAATCATAAATCAAGGTACTTCCATACATAATAATGGCTGATCGTCGTTGTGGTCTAGACACAAAGTCTAATAATGGAAATAGAAAACAATTACAAAATTAAGCAGAAAAGAAATTGGAATTTCCCTCTAAACTTTTCCCTTCTCAAATTTTATGAAAACTAATTTGAATTGGACCCTACGCGAAGTTTACGGTAAATTAT
>NW_026886443.1:0-7765 GCF_032173495.1 Musca vetustissima | reverse complement strand
AGGACCTACAGATGGCGTGGATTTTTTAAGAAATATTTTTAAGGACCTACAGAAGGCGTGGATTTTTTAAGAAATATTTTTAAGGACCTACAGAAGGCGTGGATTTTTTAAGAAATATTTTTAAGGACCTACAGAAGGCGTGGATTTTTTAAGGAATATTTTTTTATTTCTTCTAGTACATACAATATAAAACATACATACAACATGTAATTTAAGTACCAACATAAATACAAAAAACTGAGCAGTAGCACCAAGTACCATCCACTCTAAAAAACATTACGCACATAGCTGCAGGGTAGGCAAAAAATCGTGTACATGTCACATTTCGAAAGAATTTACATATTTGCAGCTACCCTCCAGAGGAAAATTACAATTTATAATTTATTGTGAGCTTTACGTACACACACAAACAACACCTCACTCACACCATCATATGTGAGTGTTAATTTTTAAACAATTATGTATATTTGCTTAGGCTTTCTTCTTTTTTTGGTAATTTGTTAAACCAAGTTCTCCCCCACACCCCAAAAAACATTTCACACTGCCTAACAAAAAACCACCAACATAAAAATGGGTCTCGTTTGTTTTATTGTTGTTACTCCCATGTGGACCAGAGAACCAACAAAAAATTTGGAATAAAAAACAGGTGAATACAAATGTTTGTATTTATTTGTACGTGCCGTAGAATTTTGTAAAGACCTTCCCGAACCAGTCACACGAAGTAAAACCAACAGTGAATTGAAACAACAACAACAATAGCAGAAAAAAAACAGGAGGAACTGTATCAAAGCGGATTTTAGGTACTACCTATCATATGTTTCCTTTTTTGTTGTTGTTGTTAGTGGTGTTACGTTTTTTTGTTGTTGTTGTTGTTAGGTGAACAATTTGTATTTTTGATGACACAAATAAGTGGATTTTACATGTCGAAGGCAGTGCCATGAATATGTAAGTCCTGTTGTTCTTTCGTTCGTTTTTTTTGTGATGCTTTGAAGGATACTTTGCATATCGTGGCGGATTCAATTTACAATATGAATATGTGGACATTTTATGGGCATACCATCGCATATATGTATGAGATTAATTTTTGTGAGGAGACAAATCGGCTTATAAACATTTTTTAGAGATCTTCAAAAGTTTTAAATTTAGAAAATTTTGAAAATTTTTTATTAAAATTTGGGTGAGTTGTGCATATAAATAAAAATATTGTTTAAAGCAAATTTACATTTTTAGACGATCCTGGAAAAATTTTAGCCTTTGTAAGTCTTTGGAAAAAATCCATGCCTATCGATCATCCCGAGAAAGATTCAAGTTCTTGTAGGTTCTTGCAACAATCCAAAACTTGAGGGGGCTTTAAAAAATCATCGGCTTTGGAACTATTCATTAAAAAATCTACGCCTTATGTAGGTCCTTAAAAAATATTCCTTAAAAAATATACGCCTTCTGTAGGCCCTTAAAAATATTCCTTAAAAAAACTACGCCTTATGTAGGTGCTTTAAAAATATTCTTTAAAAATCCAAGTCTTATGTAGGTCCTTGAAAAAATACTCTCCAAAAATCCAAGCTTTATATACGTCCTTAAAAAAATGTTCTTTAAAAAATCCAAGCCTTATGTACGTCCTTAAAAAAATGTTCTTTAAAAAATCCACGCCTTAGAATATTCTTTAAAAAATAGAATTTTTTAAAAAAATCCGCGCCTATAATATATGTAGGGACTTTGGTGCACCATTTACATAAAATCGGACGAAAATATATATATATATATATATATATGGGAGCTATATCTATATCTGAACCGATTTTTACGAAACTTAGCACACATCATTCTAGGCTTAATTCAGTACGCTGTGCCAAATTTCGTGCAAATCGAAGCATATTTAGGGACTTTGGTGCACCATTTACTTTAAATCGGACGAAAATATATATGGGAGCTATATCTAAATCTGAACCGATTTTCGGGAAACTTAACACACACACCATCATAGACCTAAATCATTAGGCTGTGCAAAATTTC
This sequence comes from Musca vetustissima, assembly GCF_032173495.1. Taxonomy (NCBI): domain Eukaryota; kingdom Metazoa; phylum Arthropoda; class Insecta; order Diptera; family Muscidae; genus Musca; species Musca vetustissima. The sequence goes on along the minus strand of NW_026886443.1, from coordinate 5,755 downwards.
GTGGAAATCGAAAGATATTTAAGGACTTTGGTGCACCATTTACCTTAAATCGGATGAAAATATATATGGGAGCTATATCGAAATCTGAACCGATTTTCACGAAACTTAGCACACATCATTCTAGGCTTAATTCAGTACGGTGTGCCAAATTTCGTGCAAATCGAAAGATATTTAGCGACTTTGGTGCACCATTTGCCTTAAATCGGACGAACATATATATGGGAGCTATATCTAAATTTGAACCGTTTTTTCCTAATTTCAATTGGGTTCGTCCTTGGGCCAAATAAATGAGCTGTGCCAAATTTCATCAAATTCGAATCAAAAATACTACCAGTACTTTGTTTACAATTTTACATGGATAGAGAGACGGACGGACATGCATAAAGCGACTTAGAAAGTGATTCTATGCATATTCCCAAAGGGAACCATGTGTCTATCTCGTTTCCTTTTGCCTGTTACAAACATATGCACAAATACATAATACCCTGTACCACAGGGTGGTGACGGGTATAAAAACATTCTTTAAAAAATCCACGCCTCGTGTGAGACCTTAAACAAATATTCTTTAAACCAGTAAGGAAAGAAGTAAAGTCGGACGGGGCTGACTATATGATACCCTTTACAACTTTGGCTATATTCAACAGATGCATCCTGACAGACCTCGCATTTTTGATGGACCATTGACATGAAAGTGGACTACTTTACATATATGATCTGTGTCTATATGTGAACCGAGCGCTGTTGAAGATATAATCTCCAGTTCATCCACAATCATCAGTTTATTATTTAGTACACCCTTTAATTCATTGGTGCACAATTTGCTAAAAAATCGGACGAAAATATATATGGGAGGTATATCTAAATCCGATTTCAATGAAACTTGGCACACCTTACGCTATCCCAATTTGAATTCGTTGTGCATAATTTCGTGTCAATCGGCCTAAATTTGACTCTTTGGTGCACTATTTGCTTAAAATCGGACGAAAATATATATGCGACCTACATCTAAATCTATCCCAATTTCAGTTCGTTCTGCAAAATTTCGTGCCAATCGGCCCACATTTGAGACTTTGGTATGCCATTTTCTAAAAATCGGACAAAAGTATATGTGGGAGCTATATCTAAATCTGAACCGATTTCAATAAAACTTGGCACACGTTAGACTGTCTTAACTTCAGCATGTTGTGCAAAATTTTGTGTCATTCGGCCTTAATTTGGACAAACGAACAGACGGACGGACATGCATAAATCGACTCAGAAAGTGGTTCTATGCATATTATGTTACAAACATATGCACAAAGACATAATACCCTATACCAGAGTGTGGTGAAGAGTATAAAAATCCACGCCTTGTGTGAGACCTTAAAAAAAATATGCTTTAAAAATCCTTGTCGGGAACCTATTGAAGACCTTAAAAAATATACTCTTTGAGAACTCACGAATTGTGTGGGTCCTATTTTTGATACCCACACCTATTGAAAATCCACACACCTACAAATATATTCTTTAAAAATTTATTCCTTTTTTGGAATGGAATTTTAAATTTAACCCTTGTTATATTTATAGACCTCAATAAATCTCAATATTTTTTTATTCAGATTTATATTTGTTGTTGGGTCCCCAAAACTTTCCTTCAGTCATCCCTGAAGACATTCATCATCATCACAACTTTCATAGACCGCACAGCAACACCAATAACAACAAAAATCACCAATCTAACCGCCAACAACGACGACAAACAATGCGGTGGGGAGGGGGTGGGAAGAGAACTTCAAACATTTTTCAACCGAGAAAAAGACATAATTTCTTTTTAAGTTGATAACAAGCGAAGAAACAAACAAACAAAACAAGTGGAAGAACAAAAATTCCCACGAATGGGAGACTGGCAGGGGGAGGAGGGGGAGGACAAGAAGTAACAGAAATATGTTAACAAAGTTTGCGACCAAAACCAATTCAAATGTCTCAAAAACTAGACAACTAAATGTTGACAGAATTGGCAGGACCACCGTGTGCCTATCCTATTGTGGTCAAATCGAAAAAGTTTTCATTTCAAAAGAAAGAAGAAGAAGACGAACAACGAGAACCACAAACTAAAATAGCAAACATTTATTTCAATTCAGTGGCTATATCATCATATTTGGTCTTTGGCAGAGACGTATATGGTGAAAACATAGACAACATTTCTTTCAAAGAATATGGATTTCTTCAGTCCTGGAGATATGTAGCTACGCCCATGTCTTTACAACGACCTCCCTCCCACCTCCTGTTGTTATTTCTTCTTACGTGTATTTGTCTTGTTTTATTAAATTGTGGTGTAAATCTTTTAGAACTTCTATGGAAAAAATATCAACAAAACTATTGGCCTTGGGAGGGCGGGATTGTCACAGTTACCCTGGAGATATGATATTGGGATTTACTGGTCTTGTAGTTGTAGTTGTCGTTGTTTCCGTTGTCATATGCGTAATTATTAGACTTAAATGATGAGTAATTTTCTAATAATGTAATGTCTCCACGGATATGGTGCAAGAAATGGGGGGTTTTGGCAAGGATTTTAAGACGTGGTTAATATATTTCATAAATCCGAATTAACATACAGGTTTATAAATGTCCCTCCCTCCTTTCATTTTTATACCCTTCACCACTCTGTGGTACAGGGTATTATGTCTTTGTGCATATGTTTGTAACAGGCAAAAGGAAACGGGATAGACATATGTGTGTTAAATTTCGTAAAAATCGGTTCAGATTTAGATACAGCTCCCATATATTTTTTCGTCCGATTTTAGGTAAATGGTGCACCAAAGACCGAATATATCCTTCGATTTGCACGAAATTTGGCACATTGTACTGAAATAAGCCTAGAATAATGTGTGCTAGCTTTCTTGAAAATCGGTTCAGATTTACATATAGCTCCCATATATATTTTCGTCCGATTTAAGGTAAATGGTGCACCAAGGTCCCTACATATCTTTCGATATTATTTCTATGAGTTGAATTTGGCCTTCAATCTTTCTTTGTATAGTGTTTTTGGTCTGCTGATAACGTCTGGTATACACTTTGTCGTATAAGTAATGCCATTACTTATACGCATCATTAATAAATTAATAATAATTATACGCCATAATTGACTTTAATGAAATTTCATATTATCTTTCATTATTAAGTGGCTTGGAAAATAATTTGAAAATTAGAATCCTAAATTCTAGCTTTAATTTAATAAAATTTAACCTCCTTCACAATTCTATTAAACTCCTCCACCCAAAGTGCTATAGAATATATCGAAATCAATTAATAGTATAAAGGCTTAGGCCCATTCAAGCATACCAAAGTATATTCATATTACAAATTTTGTTCTTGTATAAATATTTACAAAAAAATGATGAAGAAGAAACTAGAAGAAGTTATTTTCTAAGGAGAAAATTGAAATTCGAAGTTCTCGCATCAAGTTTACCATCAGTCTTTTTTTATTTTTATTCGAGCAAAAATAAATTGGGAAATTGGGCGGTGAGAGTGGTGGCTCCAAAGAAAAATATTAACATTCAATGAAGATGTTGTTGTTGTTCTTTAACTTGAAATAAATTTGTATATCTTTAAAGGAACGTTTGTGTAAATAAGAACAACATATCGGCACACAAATATGGAGAAGAATATTTAGAAGAGGAAGTGGTATTTTTGTTGGGGTCTTAAAAAGTTATGAGTAGTATTTTATGAAACACAATTTGAGTTGAAACATGTATGACTATTAAAAAAAGTTACTCAATACCATCCCGATCATAACATTGACACATAACATTGTTGACAAAACATTGACACCTTGTCTAAAAGTTTTTTTTTCTTTTCAGGCCAACACCTTTCGAACAATTTAAAAATTCGTCGAACATTTCCAGAAAACTAAAAACAAACCAATTTTCATTCGAATTGTTATTCACCTTCGTATTTGTTTATTTTGGGTGTGTGTGTGTTTCCCTATGAAACTTACTCTTTGCTCTTTGAACATATGCTCCTCTAAGAAACTGAGAAAAATACTTTTGAACAAAACTTTCTCCCATTCGCACCACATTTGTATCGCATGAAAACAATTTTCTTTGCTGTACTGTACTATTCACAAAATTCCTAGAATATGGATTCAAAAACGATTGAAACAACTACAAATAAAATTTTTAAACATTTTGAAAATTCATTTTACAAAAATATAAATTGAAGTAATTCTCGGAAAAAAGTAATTATTAGAACAATGACTAAGACTATACGATAATAACTGAAAGAGTTTTTAGGTTTATCACAACTGAAATACTTGTAGCATACTTTAAGGGGGTTTAGCAACACAATATTAATGTAAAAACAGTAAGGAAAGTAGTAAAGTCGGACCGGGCTGACTATATTACACCTTTCACAATCGAAAAAAATCGAAGAATATTTGGGGACTTTGGTGCACCATTTTCCTAAAATCGGACGATAATATATATGGGAGCTATATCTAAATCTGAACCGATTTTCAGGAAACCTAAAACACATAATTCTATAAATAATTCAGAGCGTTATGCCGAATTCAGTACAAATCGAATGATATATAGGGACTTTGGTACACCTTTATCTTAAATCGGACGAAACTATATATGGGAGCTATATCTAAATCTGGACCGATTTTCACGAAACTTGGCAGACATCATTCAGAGCTCAATTCAGTACGTTATGCCGAATTTCGTGCAAATCGAAAGATATATAGGGACTTTGGTGCACCATTTTCCTAAAATCGGACGAAAATACATATGGGAGCTATATCTAAATCTGAACCGATTTCCCCGATATTTAACACACATATTTCTAGACTTACTTTCGTACGCTATGCCAAATTTCGTGCAAATCGAAAGATATCTAGGGACTTTGGTGAACCATTTACATTAAATCGGACGATAATATATATGGGAGCTATATCTAAATCTGAACCGATTTTCAGGAAACCTAAAACACATAATTATATAAATAATTCAGAGCGTTATGCCGAATTCAGTACAAATCGAATGATATATAGGGACTTTGGTACACCATTTATCTTAAATCGGACGAAACTATATATGGGAGCTATATCTAAATCTGGACCGATTTTCACGAAACTTGGCAGACATCATTCAGAGCTCAATTCAGTACGTTATGCCGAATTTCGTGCAAATCGAAAGATATATAGAGACTTTGGTGCACCATTTTCCTAAAATCGGACGAAAATGTATATATCGGAGGTATATGTAAATCTGGAGTGATTTTCAGGAAACTTAACACACATCATTCTAGACCTAATTCAGTGCGCTTGGCCAAATTTCGTGCAAATATTTTTGTAAGAAAATCCACACCTTGTTAAAATCTTTATATATACATCTTTTATCCCGTTCTCCTCGTTTTTGTATTTATTATATTGTAATACATTTATCTCCAATTAAAAGTATTCTTCGATTAACATAATTAATTTCGATTTCGACATCCAAGTGTCAAACGAAATAATTCAATCAATTAACTTGTAATTTCTTCGTACACATTTTGTCTAATTCGTTCTCTGGCAAATCTTTGGGCATTTATTTATTCCTAATATACATGTGTGTGTGTGTCTATTTCTATTGAATACTAAATGGCCAATTCATTAAGCGATTTACTCCCAACTATCTCTAAATCTCTCTTGTATCTCTTACTCTCCTCCCTCTCTCTTTCTCACAATTGGCATCAAAATGCCAAAAATTAATCCATTTGATGTTTCTGTTAATCTGAA